>NW_027507903.1:421484375-421679375 GCF_037356315.1 Lithobates pipiens | reverse complement strand
TTTTATGTGTATTGTGGGATCGACAATTCATTATAGCCACGAGTAGTTTTAAATGACTTTTTTTCCTTTAGTCTGCTGTCAGACTGTTCTAAACATGAGAAAGATGCACCACTTTACAGGCTTACTATAGACACCCCCCAGGTGAACAGCCAATGTTCGAGTGGAACTCATGTTCCACCCGAACATAAAGCCCATCTCTAATTACGAGTGAAGAGGATGTGTGGGTGGGAACTTTGAAACAGCAGCTATCTCCTCTTCATGAACAGTTAGCCTGAGCCTCCAGGGACCAGCCTGTGAGTAAACACTGTGACGAGCTCTCCCTCTCCTCACCCCTTACTTCTGTCTCCCAAATCTCTTACCCTCATTTGCTCCCCCCCCCCTTTTATTTTGTGCTTCAGAAGTTTTTTTGTGCTTCTGATCAGAAACTGTATATAAATGTGTAAATTCAAAACAAAATCTGAAAATGTCTAATCAGTGCAACACATTTCAACAGTTTTTCAGGTACCATATGTGTTTTGTGTTATAGATTCAGGACTGGCTCACACCACACTTTTTTGTGATCCAGATGCATTTCTGAAAGCACACGCATTTTCAATGCATGCGTTCCAGTGTGTTTTTTTTCCCTTTTATGTTTTTATTTTTTTGCCAAAGTTTCAGTTATTTTTTTGTAATGCGTTCCAGTGTGTTTTTGATGTGTTTTGCCATGTACCAGTATAGTTCCATACATAAAATATGCAGCATGTTCTACTTTTGTTGACTGCACTGGAACACACTGCACTTGAACCAGTAGAATCCATTTCTGCTACCCTGATGTAAAGGGGAACTCTTCAGACTCTGATGGTGGGGGGAGGGGGGGGGGGTAGAATGAAACACCGAGCAGCGCCACATCCCTGAAATGAGTTTGCCACCTCCCTGAAATTAGTTTTTGCAGGTTGGGATGTCTGCAAATTGGATCCTGCTTTTCTGGGTTTTTTCGCCTTCCTCTTGCCTCGCCTTTTTTTGGCCACCACAACCACAGCCCAGGGTTGTGGGGAAGAGGCCCTTGTATCCATCAACACCCAGGGCCTGGTATGGATCTAAGGGGGGCACTCCATTTTTTTCACAAACCTTTTTGCCAACAATTCTTTATTTTACATTCAGCTGACTCATTGGTTGTTTAGGGGAAGCAGTGGCCGGCTTCCCAGACTGTTCCATAGTAACCAGCTATATACAATGTTTTTAAAGGGGAAAAAAATAAAAACACAAAACACATCCAAAAACTCAACAAAACACAATGCTTGCATTTCTGGTGCAACTCCATTGAAGTCTATTACACGCAAAAATAAATCTGCTGTGGCAAAGAAAGTCCCCGACCCTTTCCAAAAATGTACTGGCTGAAAAACGCATAGATGTGAACGTGTACCATAGAAAAACCATGTTAAATGGACTGTAGTACATTTCTGCAGAATGCAAAAATCACAAAAAAACGCATAGGTGTGAAAGTAGGGTAAAGGTTTATTTAATTTTGTTGTTTTTGTTTTTAAGAAAAAATAATAAACATTATACTTAACTGCTCTGTGCAAGGGTTTTGCGCAGAGCAGCTTTGATCCACCTCTTCTCAAGTCCCCCACTCTGGGCTTCTCCCTCTTACTGAGTGCCTCCATAGCAAGCCGCTTGCTATGGGGCACTTGTGCTTTCTCGCTCCCAAGCCCATAAGACACACAGATTGGGGCTCGCCCCACAACTACTCCCTATTCGCTGTGAGTGACAGTAGTGGAAGCCAATGGCAGAGATCTGGGAGAGCAGCCACTGTGGTGCACATTGCGGGATCGGGATTGGGCAGGCTCAGGTAAGGTAAGTATTATTCTTCATGAATTTTGGGTACATAAGCTATGGTGTCTTGCAAAAGTATTAACCCCCTTGGCTTTTTTTCAGGTTTTGTTGCCTCACAACCTGGATACCTGGAGTCAATACTTTGTAGAGCCACCTTTTTGTGGCTATCACAGCTCCAAGTCATTTTGGATAAGTCTCTATGAGCTTGTCACATCTTACCACTGGGAGTTTTGCTCATTCCTCCTTGCAAAACTGCTCCAGCTCCTTCACGTTGGATGGTTTGCGCTTGTGAACAGCATTCTTTAAGTCTGACCATATATTGAGGTCTGGGCTTTGAATACGTCATTCCAACACATTTACATGTTCCCCCTTAAATCACTCAAGCGTTGCTTTAACTGTGTGTTTTGGGTCATTGTCCTGCTGAAAGGTGAACCTTTGTCCTAGCCTCAAATCACACACAGAGTGGTACAGGTTTTGCTCAAGAATAGCCCTGTATTTTGCACCATCCATCTTTTCCATGATGCTGCCACCACCACATTTCAATGTGGGGATGGTGTTCTTTGGGTGATGTGATGTGTTGGGTTTGCGCCAGACATAGCGTTTTCTTTGATGGCCAAAAAGTAAAATTTTTGTCTCATCAGACCAGAGCACCTTCCTCCCTACATTTTGGGAGTCTCCCACATGCCTTTTCTCAAACTCAAAACATGCCATTTTGTTTTTTTGCTGAAAGTAATGGGTTTCTTCTTGCCACTCACACTGTATGGAGCGTACGGCTTATTGTCGTCCAATGTACAGATACTCCGGTCTCTGCTGTTGAACTCTGCAGCTCCTCCAGGGATACCTTAGGCCTCTTTCACATGGGACGAATCCTTGTTTATCCTCCCCGTGGACATCCGCTTGCTCAGCGGGGATCGCTCCATTGATCCCCGCTGAGCAGGAAGATGACAGGTCCATCTCTGCACACTGCGCAGGGACGGACCTGTCAGAGCGCCGTCTCCCCTATGGGAGATCGGATGACGATGGACCGTAAAGTCCGTCGTCACCCAATCCAATCCACAGATGGATGGAAAAGTAGGTTTTTCCTCCGTCATACTTTTTTGGATCGGAGCGGGTCGGATGTCAGCGGACATGTCACCGCTGACATCTGATGCTCCATAGAGGTCTATGGAGCATCCGTTCAGGTCCGCTTAAAGAACTCACAGGCAGACCTGAATGGATCGTTCATCTGAAAGAGGCCTAAGGTCTCTGTGCTGCCTCTCTAATTAATGCCCTCTTTGCCTGGTTCGTGAGTTTTGGAGTGCGTCCGTCTCTTGGCAGGTTCTCTGTTTTGCCACGTTCTTTCCATTTGGTTATGATAGATTTGATGGTGCTCCTAGGGATCATCAAAGATGTGGATTTTTTTTATAACCTTCATGGCAGTATTTGGTTAGCGGTGCCTCTTGCTTAGGTGTTGCAGCCTCTGGGGCCTTTCAAAAAGGTGTGTATATGTAATGACAGACCATGTGACACTTTCACACAGGTGAACGTCATTTCACTAATTATGTGACTTTTGAAGGTAATTGGTTGCACCAGAGCTTTTTATGGGCTTCATAACAAAGGGGTGAATACATATGCACATGCCAATTATAATTTTTTTTTATTTCTGAAAAATAGTAATTTTGTTTTTCTAATTTTACTTCACCAACTTAGACTATTGTGCTCTGATCCATCACATATAATTCAGATAAAAAATAAAAAAACATTGAACTAAAGGCTGTAATGTTACAAAATAGGTAAAAAGCCAAGGGGGTGAATACTTTTGCAAGGCATTATAATTAGACTAATTATTACTTTTCCTGGGACCTCTACCTATACCCAACACTGCCTATATAGGTCAGTATAGGTTCCAAACGCAAGGCAGGCTCAGAATGGGATCACCTCTAGTAGGACAGTACATATAACCCATGTAAAATTGAGACTGATGATAGAGAAGCCTATTGTAGGTATGGGTCAGGTAAGCTGGTTGACTGTGGGCCTTTGTCCAAAATATGAAGCATCGAACATATCCAAAAAAGTATTTTCAGTTTTGCAGTTCTATGTTAATTTGTGAAATTCACAATTCAGCAATTGTCTCTAATCGCCCACAGAATGAGTATTGAATTGAGAAATGCTCACAGTAAGAATAAGTAGATTAGACAAGTGAAAGCTGGCGTATATGCTAAATGCAATCACTCTAGCAAATTCATCATTATGTAGGTGAAAAAATAATGTAAATTGTGCTAATGAACAATGAAATCTGCTGATCTCAATTAAAACATGCAATATTAAAATATATCTTCGACTGAATTACCAATTTACTAGCATTCACAAACTGAACATTTACCATTTAAAGGGAACCTGTCACAAACTGTAAAGGTTACTAATAAAGTTGGCCAAGAATGGGTACCACTAGCTGTCTTTATATAGCTATAACTTTAATCAAGCTGACCACATTCATAAGTCTTTGTTTCAATATAAAAATCATTAGTCCCCCATTGAAGCAGCCATTAAAGAAAGTACACAAATTGGACAATTTACTAAAGCTGGAACACTTAGAATCTGGTGCAGCTGTGCATGGTAGCCAACCAGCTTATAACTTCAGTTTGTTCAATTGAGCTTTTTTTCAATAAATCCTGGAAGCTGATTGGTTTGTATACAGAGTTGCATTGAATTTTGCACGCTCCAGTTCTAGTAAATCTCCCCAAAGTATCTACATTGGATTATGGGATGTAAGTGTCTTAATGTCCCCCTACTGGCCAGAGCTTTATGTTGGGGCAAAGCCACCCAGCTAAAACAACTATTTATTAGGAATTTGGGTTTGCATGAAGGGTGACTTAGATACAGTACATGTACAAGTCCATGCAGGTATACTGTTTATTTTTTGTTTTTTTTAATTGGGCAATTAATGTCACACCTTTAATATTATTTTTTTCTTAAAGACAGGTCTCTTCTAGTTATAGCTGTGGCAATGGTTACATGACAAAATACAGAAATAGCAAGTCCCATATACTAAAGAAACCTAATTGTAATGTATTTTTTAACATTTGAAAAAATGGGAAAGTCACATTAACCAATTTTAGCTCTTGAAGGTTTACCCCTTTCATGACCAGGCCATTTTTTGCAATACAGAACTGCATTATTTTAACTGACAATTGTGCAGCCGTGCAATGCAGTACGCAAAAAAATAAAATAAAAAAATGATGTCTTTTTATTTCCACAAATACAGATTTATTTTGGTAGTATTTTATCACCTCTGCAGTTTTTATTTTTATTTTTTTTTGCTATTACCCAACAAGACTGACAGTTTTGAAAACCATGTATATTTTTTACTTTCTGCTATAAAACACATCCAATTAAAAAAAATGAAAAATGTAAAAAAATAATTTCTTCTACAGTGTAGGCCAGTATGTATTCTGCTACATATTTTGGTAAAGAAAAATAAGCATATATTGATTGATTTGTGCAAAAGTTATAGTGTCTACAAACTATGGGATTTTTTATGGAATTGTTTATTTTTATTTTTTTACTAGTAATGACAGCGATCAGTGACTTATAGTGGGACTGTGACATGCCGGTGGACAAATTGGACAAATAGGTCATTGTGACATTTATTGGGTGACATTTATTGGGGAGCAGTGACACTAATACAGTGATCAGTGCTAAATATTATGCGTTGTAATTGTAATGACCCTGGCAGGGAATAGTGTGGAGCCAGCGGAAAAGTTTGCTTGTTACATTAAGGTAAATTTCATAGATATACTTTGTGAAATGTTATGCTATGCACCATAGTAAGCTATAGTAAGGAATGCAAAGAATGCAGACAGATATCACAACAAAATTGACTTCCAAAAAAGTATTTATTTATTTATTTTTTTAAACTTGTAATTAGTTTGTGATTACATACTTTGCATGAAATATTGTGAAAACAATCTAACTCCCTCTGACTGTCTAACTTCCTCTGACTCAATGAAATGAAAGCTATTGGCTACTGGCCCGTTTATAGTCCCGACGTACGTGTTTGATGTCACCCCGTTCAGAACGATCAGATTTTCCGACAACTTTGTGCGATTGTGTGTATGCAACACAAGTTTCGGACAAAATCCATCGTAAAAAATACAATGGATTTTGTGGTCGGAATGTCCGACTGTGTGTATGGGGCATACCTCTCCACCTCATCTTCCCTATCATCTTCCACTCTATCATTCTCCCTCCCTCCCTCGTATCTTCATCTCCCCCCTAATCTTTTTCCTTTCCATCTCTGTTTCTCTGAGCCATTCAAAATATGATAACATTTTGGAATAAAATGCTATTTAAAATTACAAAAAATTATTTAACAAAAATATAATGCAAACAAAGAAAGTATGGATTTTCAACATGAAGTTGGTAGTGGCATTATCAGGTAGTCCGCTACAAATTCAAAAAACTTGGTGAACTATGTTCACCGGGCTTGGTTAAATCATGTCATTGTAGTGTAGCTGTTGAAGAGCTTGGTGGTGTTAGCTGCAAGGCTTCACCTTGTGTTGAGGGATATTTCCTCAATGGCACAGGTGGGGATATCTTAGTATCTGGTGGTACACTTGGGGGCCCATATTGTTGATAGGGTGTAGACATGTTTGAGGCAACTTCTAGTGATCGATTGCGATATGAATAATGACTTGGCATTATCTGTTTGTGCTGTTCCATTGGTCTTGCTACAGGTGGAAATTGATTTTGCATGGACGGTATTTGCTCGTAGAGCTGTGGTGGTCTGTTTTGTGTCGGGACATGGTAAGATGTTGAGTGAAGTGGTCTCATATCCATTTTTCTGGAAATATCCGTGGTTCTACGTGGGGGTGAAATTACTGAGGCAACTGGGGAAGGAATGGGATATGGGATTCGTGATCTGGGAGTCCCCTCATTTTCCAGCTCTTGAGCAGAGGACTCATGTACCTCGATCAGCTCACCCTGGACCTCCATAGATGAATCCTCCTGTTTTGTGCAAGAAAACAATACTCCTTCATCATAGTCAACACTAGGAGCATGCTCCTCCTCCCCCTCCTCCTCCTCCTCTTCCTCCTCCTCCCAACTTGCTTCCATGCTGCAATACAAACAATTTTATTGGAACTCTGTTAAGTAAAGGGGGGACAAGTAAAGGTTAGGGGTAGGACAGGTTCATTAGATAGAGATGGTAGAGTGACCAATTCATGTATGATAACTTACTTCCTCAATTCTAGAACTGGCTTAAAAAAATCCATGTATCTGGCGAAGGCATAGGGACGCTTTGGGGGGGCACTTGACCCACTCCTTGCTTCACGCTGCTGTCTCTGGGGTCTTTGAAGTGTGTCCTTGAGGCTACGACACCTAGTGTGTATGAGTCCTTCTGTAATAAAAAAACATAACTAATTAATTTTCTTTCTTTTTTTCAGGTACCTAGCAAAGATCCGATCACCTCTGCCGCTATCGATGGCGTCGGTAAACGGCGGAGGGCATCAGAGAGTGGCAGGAGCGGGGGGCCCTCTCCCGCCACCGATAAAATTGATCTTGCGGCGAGTCCGCCACAGAGACCACTATTATTGGAAACTGGACCGCCCACTCAAGAAGAGGATATTGGGGTTATGGCAGCTAGCTGCTGCCATAACAAAGATATCCCTCTTCAAAGTTAGGTCGTATATCTGCGTGGGGGTAGTCCGGAAGTGGATAAAATATGTCTTTCTCTCCTATCAAAGATGGAAGGGTGTCCTCTACTCTAATACGGTCAGCTTTCTATTTATTTTATACCAGCTGTAAAAGATGGCTTATGGAGAGCATATAAATTGCATAAAAACTGCCACCTGCAGGCTGGAAATGGTAAATATAACATATTCATTCATATGTGACAGATAAAACACATCCACATCGGCATTGGACCAGCTATCTGTCTGTAACAGGTGCCAGGTCAGGAAACGAGACTGTGTGTGACCGCGAGTGGAAGAAATTCAAATATAAGCTGTTACAGCGAGCTAACTCCACTCTGTGATCCGGCCAGATCTCCTCTTCCTACACGCTCTCTTCACCTGTGATAATCTGGCCGCCCTCTCTCTTACTCCACGCTCTCTCCCCCTGGGTGAACTGCTCCCATTCAAACCCGCCTGCCGACTGTGCTCGCCCCCCTGCTCCCAGGCATCCCACGCTCGCAAGCCATTATTTCCCACTCGCAAAATGCAAGCAGGAAAGTTATAAATTTGAGGGCTGATGTAAAGTGGTTATTACCCCAGCATTTCATATTCCTGATATGTGCCTGCTGTACCATGTACGTGTATGAAAAAGTATTCAATTCTCTTTGCATTGCTTCCTTTGTGTGAAATCAGAAGAGCTTGACAATACAGTCTTCCTAGTAGGAAGAGCAGTGGTACTGCTGACAAGGTAACCAGGTGAACTCTGCATTTTAGTTGTATGTTCATGTTGATGTGGAAGAACCTGTGCAAGGTCAACTGATTTCTTGTGAACTTTCTGTACTCTTTAATAAAAGTGGACTGCCATGCCCTAAAATACAGTTTGGAATTGCCTTCACTTTTTTTTTCTGGTGAAAACTGTATTTTATTTTAGTTATCAATTTTCTATATCTTTGTGTGTCGGTCAAACCCAGTGTAAGTTCTGTGAGACATGGTGATGAAACTTTTACAGGGTTGTCAGTCAGACATGAGAAGTGGCTTACAGTGTTTAGCACTGGAAATTTGCTACTATGCCCGAGCACTACATCATGGGAGAAGATCACAAGTTCCCCAATACCCAGAAGGCCTGGCTATTTTGTAATGACTTAGACAATAAAGCCAAAGGAAGGTGGTTTAGGTGTACGTCCAAGAGATTATATCACTTTGCCCTAAGTGAGGCATTTATTAACTGTTATTTTACAATGGATTTTCAACGTAGGTGATGTCATTGCCCAGCCATACGAAATCAATTTTGCCAAATGTGAATGTACAGTTTAAGTTGCTTACCATTCTGTGTAAGTAGCTTTTCAACAGCTGTTGCCAGGCTCGGACTATGAGAACAAGGTTTTCATACAGGTACAAACACTTTTTTTGTATATTATTTTGTTTCACAATCTGGTAATTTAAAATGTAATGTTCTAGTATTAAATAGAAGACTTTATTAACTTTTGATTCATACGGTAATAGCATTTTAGGGGCTAGAGAAAATGATTTTAGTGAAATTTCACAAAAAAACATTTTAGTTTAAAAACACAGCATAATAGTATAATTGCTATAAATGCACATAAAAGAACAAAAGAAAGAACACATCAATTTATGAATAAAAGCTGAACCTTTCATTGGGGTGATTTTCAAAATTGAACTGCAGCTTTTTACAAATATCATTGTTTAATTTGGAATAACATTACTAGAGAGAAAGGTTTTATATGTTATGTCAGTAGAAACTGCTGGAACCATAACACAATGCTGTCACTGATGGAACTAGACCTTTACAGGAGAGACATTAAAGCATTAATAAAAAGAAGAATAAAACGTTTTTTTAATTATTTTAGTCCCCAGACAAAAAAGGTACTTTTAAGAAAGAATAACCATTATGAAAAAAATGCTAATTCTGGTAGACTTTAAGACTAACTACTCAATAGTGTATTGAAAAAAGATATATGATAAAAGGTGACATGGAATGAAGAACCGCTGGTACTGATATAAACTTGGAGAAACATTTTCCAACTTGACTGATTTGAAATTTTTCATAATGAAATTTCAGGAAAGCCAAAGTTAACATATACTCTACCCAGTCGTAGTCTGAACAAAAATCACAGGTATTGGACAACTGGCATCTATTGTTGAGGATTCATGACCTATAGATCAAGACTCTAGAGTAAGGCCTGATTGTCTCTGCCGCTACCGACGGCTTTGGTAAGCAGCGGAGACGATCGGAGCCTGGTGCGAGTGGGGGGCCCCTATCCCAACACAAATAAAAGCGACCTTGCAGGGAATCGGCCACTGAGAACAATTTTTGTCTGAAAGCGGACTGCCCGCTGAAGAAGAGGATAATTGGGTTATGGCAGCTATTGGCTGCTATAATAACGGTATTCCTCTTCAAACAGCCAACGACCAACTGCGGCGGGTGGTCAGTAAATAGTTATCAACCAGTTATATCCTGGTTGTTAGGGATGCTGGTGGGTGCTAGCTCCTTAACAACCAGATAGTTAAATAATTCTGTTCTAGCCACATGCTATGTGTTTTGGTTTACCTTTTTGAATTGACTTAAACGGGACTATGTAGTATTTACCTACCAAAACCACAAGTAGTAAATCAATCAACAATTGTTAAAATATGCTTCTCTCTCAGGGCACATTTAATTATATCTCATATAAATAGGTTTCAGTTGACACTATTAGCAGCTACTATAAATTAAATAAATTATCGTACATATGTTAAATCAAAGATATAACATTAGCAGTGCTTAAAATTGATTCGACCCCGTTTGTCAATATTCACATATAATGTTTTAAATGTCCATAATTCAATCCTAAAACATAAAGCAGTTCATCCATATAGTTCATTTAAAGCTTGAATTCAATCAGGATTCCCATCACGCCACTTTGTGAGACCTCTCTCCTATGGTCATGAACTTCCCAGAAAGACTGTAGGAATGCGCCTGTGTTACAATCTGTTCCTTGTACCAGGCAACGTCCTTCCATTTAAATGTCACTCATGACAAACAAATGTATGCACATAACGTAATTCAGTTTCAAAAGTATATTAAAAACCATCCCCCCCATTACAATTATGCATTTACAAGAGCAGCAATATTCATAGCATTAAAATCACAATCGTCTACCGCTAGCATGTAAATCTCTCACTGCTCCACCGATCACTCAAGCCTGATGGGTCCCTATTGTGTTTGTGTCGAAAATGCATTGACACGCTATGGTCTTTGTATCCTATTTTGATATTATTAATATGTTCGGATGCTCTTTTACTCACAGTTCGCTTAGTGTGGCCACATGGACATTGGAGAGCATAAACCACATGTGTTGAGTTGCAAATAAAGTCTCTAATCTCAAATGATTTACCATTTGATGTTGACTGAAATTTGGTTAGTCCTCTTACATGTGTGTGTACCTGATGACATGCTAAGCATTTTCGACAGGAATAAAAAACAGCTTTATCCCAAAACATCAGGGGTCTGTTTGGTGGGTCTATTCTATCCTACTTATGAACAGGGGGACCCTCTGCCGTTCTGCGTGGACCATCTGCCATTCTGCGCATGCACGGCCAGACGGAGCCTCGGAAAATGTCAGAAATGTTTGTAATTTGCCGCGCATGCACCAAATGGCATTCGACAGAACATCAGAAATTTCTGTAATTGTCGTTCTGCACATGCGCAGCCGACTTACGAACATTTCCGGATTACAAACGGGAGGAAAGTCCCTAATGGGTTTGTAAACCGGGGACCCCCTGTATCGGCCAGAATTTCCTAAAAATGGTTTTGACTTCTTCATACTAAGTATGATAATTACTGATAAACCCCACTTATGTTTACCATCATCTAGATTCTCTTTATTTACTAAACACATATTTTGTGTAGTTTGGCTCACCTCCTGTAATACTCTGTCTAAATGTAGAGCTTTATACCCTTTCTCAACAAACCGCTTATTTATTAATTGTGTTTGTGTTACAAAATCCGAATCACGAAAAGTTCCGTAAAATTTGCGTGAATTGTCCTTTCGGTATGTTGGATGGTGACCACTATAAATGGGTAACTATTGTGGTCCGTTGGTATAAAATAGACCTTAGTAATCAATTCCTTACTACATATCATCACAGTAACATCTAGATAGTTGATTTGTTCCCTACTCCAGGGGCAATTTCATTTTATACTATTATCTTGATTAAGCCCCTCAATGATTTTGATCAAAGATATTTCTGTCCTGATCAGATGAAGAACTAATCCTCTATAAATCTTTTGTAGAATAAAAGCTCACTCCTCTGTTTGCCATAATATGGCTATCTTCCCATTCACTCATAAAAAGACTTGTGAGACTAGTATTTACCTACCATTTCTTGTTTTTGTGGTAAATACCACATAAACATATACTGTAGTGAATTGACTTTTTTATGATTATATGCAATATCTGAATACATGATACAAATATCGCATTCAATATCCTTTTGTGAATTACACCATTGTCTTGTTTGGTGTTCTGCCACATCATTGTGTGCTTATGTTCACAAAAGCTGTTTTATGTAGATGCTGATTCGACAGATTCTTGTTGAATTACTTAAAATATTTGGTAGAATGGCACAATTTCCATATATACTGTATATATAAAAAATTGTATTACTTTTTTTCATGTTTTTCATATTTGGTGATCACAGCTTAATCTTAAGAGCAAGGTTTGTGCCCAATATTATAAAAAAATGTTTTGGGGTTCGGTTAAATGTTTTATGGTTATGAGTGTTAGGTGTTAAGGGCTCCCTTTAGAGGTTAACTATAAGTTAGGACTAAATGTTAAAAGTTGGTTTTCAGAGTTATGTGCAATTAATTAAATCTAATCCTTTGCATACACAAAGTATTGAAATCCATTTTGTATGCTCCAAATGTCTTGGAAAATGAAAATATTACCATGTAAAAGTGGTAATGGCATGACAAAGGAAAGAGAGCAGCAGTGACCCGTCTATTACAGCAAGCTCTTGCACAACGGCAAAGAATCAAACTGGATTACTGCAGTAACCCTTTGTATTTAGAACAATGTTTGCTTATCCCACAGTTCAGCTTTAAAATATATTTAAACACATTCACTAAATTCTCAGATAGTTTTTAACTTGTTTAGGCTATTTCAAAAGCTATTTTTAACCACTTCAATACAGGGCACTTAAACACCTTCCTGCCCAGACCAATTTTGAGCTTTCAGCGCTGTCGCACTTTGAATGACAATTGCGCGGTCATGCTACACTGTACCCAAATGACATTTTTATCATTTTTTTTCCACAAATAGAGCTTTCTTTTGGTGGTATTTGATCACCTCTACGGTTTTTATTTTTTGCGCTACAAATAAAAAAATACCGAAAATTTTGAAAAAAAATATGTTTTTTTTTTTGTTTCAGTTTCAAAACTTTGTAAATAAGTATGTTTTCTCCTTCACTGATGGGCACTGATGGGGCTACACTGATGGGCACTGATGGGCACTGATAAGGCGGCACTGATGGGCACCAATATGGCACCAATGAAGTGGCACTGATAGGCGGCACTGATGGGCGACACGGATGGGCGACACGGATGGGCGACACGGACGGACACTGATAGGTGGCACAAATTGGCACTGATAGCTGGCACGGATGGGCGGCACGGATGGGCACGGATGGGCATGGATAGGCGGCACAGGTGGGCACTCATAGGCGGCACAGGTGGGCACTCATAGGCGGCACAGGTGGGCACTCAGGCGGCACAGGTGGGCACTCATAGGCGGCACAGGTGGGCACTCATAGGCGGCATCGGTGTTATACTATAGTAATGGATGCCAATCAGTGCCAAACAATAATGCATGCCAATCAGTGATGCCCATTATGGGCACTGATTGGCATCCATTATGGGCACTGATTGGCACCCATTGTGCTGACTGGCATCCCTGGTGGTCTAGGGAGGATTATGACCTTTATTACCTTTTCCCTGGTGGTCTGGTGGCGTCCCTGGTGGTCCAGTGTGGGCATCCTCGGGGGGGCTGTGCTGATGATCAGCACAGACCCCCCCTGTCAGAGGAGCAGCCGATCGGCTCTCCTCTACTCGCGTCTGACAGACGCGAGTGAGGGAAAGCCGATCACCGGCTCTTCCCATTTACACTGTGATCAGCCGTGATTGGACACGGCTGATCACATGGTAAAGAGTCTCCGTCGGACTGACACCCCGCAACAACGATCGCCGCGATGCGCGCCCCGGGGGCGCGCAGTGGCTCATAATCCTGATCACGTCATATGACGTCCGGTCAGGATTATGAAACCACTTTGCCGCCGTCAATTGCCTATAGGGCGGGCGGCAAGTGGTTAACCACTTACAGACCGGACCATTTTGCTGGTCAAAGACCAGACCACTTTTTGCGATTCGGCACTGCATCGCTTTAACTGACAATTGCGCGGTCATGCGACGTGGCTTCCAAACAAAATTGACGTCCTTTTTTTCCCACAAATAGAGCTTTCTTTTGGTGGTATTTGATCACCCCTGCGTTTTTTTTTTTTTTGCGCTATAAACAAAAATAGAGCGACAATTTTGAAAAAAACACATTATTTTTTACTTTTTGTTATAATAAATAGCCCCCAAAAATATATAAAAAAACATTTTTTTCCCCTCAGTTTAGACCGATACGTATTCTTTTACATATTTTTGGTTAAAAAAAACGCAATAAGCGATTATTGATTGATTTGCGCAAAAGTTATAGCGTTTACAAAATAGGGATAGTTTTATGGCATTTTAAGTAATAATTTTTTATTATTTTTTTTTTTACTAGTAATGGCGGCGATCAGCGATTTTTATTGTGACTGTGACATTGCGGCGGACACATCGGACATTTTTGACACATTTTTGGGACCATTGTCATTTATACAGTAATCACTGCTTCTTAAATGCAGTGATTCCTGTGTAAATGACACTGGCAGTGAAGGGATTAACCAGTGGGTGGCAGTGTAGGGGTTAAGTGTTCCTATTGGTGTGTTACTAACTGTGGGGGGTTGGGCTTTCATTTAGTGAACACTGATCTCTGCTCCAATCACATGGAGCAGAGATCAGCGTCACTAGTTGCTAGGCAGAATGGAGAAATGCTGTTTACACAGCATTTCCTCCATTCAGCCGTCCCGTGAGACGATCGCGGGTATGCCCGCGGCGATCGAGTCCGCGGGACCCGCGACCGGACTCACGCCGCTGCGCTCGTGATGGCAGGGCGGCATTAAAGATTGGACGTACCTGTACGCCAATATGCCTGCCAGTGCCATTCTGCTGACGTACATCGGCGTGCGCTGGTCGGGAACTGGTTAATATTAAAGCTGCTGCTCATTAAAATATACCAGGTGATCCTGCCAAAAATATAATTTTCTAGATGCTTCTTGTTATTGACAATGCAGACATGGTCCACAATCCAATAGAGAACACAAGCAAACATGCCAATACATGTCACACAGATATGGCCCACCATTAGGAAACCTTCCATGAAAAATATCATGCAGCTGGAGTGTATGCAACTAAAAAGCAGGTGGCTGCGAAAATGGTTGCAGGGAATAAGCAGTAGGAAGGAGATTCAGGCTAGATTCATACACTATATATATATATATATATATATATATACATACATATATATATATATACTCCTGAAGAGTATGCGCTATGTTTGTAAATTTAGTTTTTTTCCTTAAGCAGCGTACACACGGGTGGACTGTCTGGCCAACTTAGTCCGTCGAAACACATTTCAGCGGACAGTCCGCTCATGTGTGGGCTTCAGCGGACTTTTTCAGCGTGCAGTCTGGCGGACTAAGTATTTCGGAATTTCCGTAATATTGTCCGTTAGACTTTGGTTTCAGCGGACAATCCGCTCGTGAGTAGGCTAGTTTGACGGACTAAGTATGGCGCATGCTCAGAAAGGATTTACACGGCGAAAGGTTGCATTGCTGTGTATTGGACTTCCTATTTCTAGTCCCGTCGTACGTGCTGTACACGTCATCGCGCAAACTTTCGACGGACTGTTTTGCATCCGTGTGTGGTCAAGTCCGTTCATTCGAAAGTAGGATGGACTGTCCGTCGGATTGTCTGACGGACTAAGTTGGCCATACAGTCCGCCCGTGTGTACACGGCTTAAGACTATAGTTGGGTTTGGGGTTAATTTCACTAAATTGTGATTCTGACAGTTTGGCTGGACTGTACTATGATCTGCCTGGTCATAGGTGCACGTATCATCTCTGACAGGCATTGGAACGCAGTCTGGTTGGACACATTGGGTACCAATCTCTCTCTCTGAGCCTATCAGTGGGTGCGTTGTCTCACTGTGTATTCCGTAAAAGGGTACTTAAGGTGCTGAGGTCATGTGGTTCTGGGTTCCGGTCCAGAAGTATGTTCTGACTCCATGGTCCTGGTCCTTCTGACCAGCCCCCAGAGGCCCTCATGGCCTGGGGTGTGGATCCATCCGTTTTCCGAGTCTCGGGCTGGCTAGTCCGAGGCGCAGTAACTGGAAGGAGGATTTCAAGGTGGTCCGGTGTCGTCTCGAGTTTGGAGAGGCCCGGGACATGCACGAGGCTGGCTGCTCGCTAAGAGCCTGGAAGCTGAGCTGAAAGGACACCAAGTAAATCCGCATCTTGCAGCCGGATCGGCTGCAAGATTCTGGTGCTGTAAGAAAGTTCCTAATTTCATCCTTCAGTTGCAACTAAATTCCTGTGAGAGACTTTGCTAAATTTGAATCACTTGTTGGCTGCTAGATCCATAAACCAGGATTTATCCGACAGCTGAAGTATCCAGTTGCGAGTGGCTATTCCCTGGATCATCTAGAGAGAGACATCTTTAAGTGTCAGCAGTTTCCAAACAAGTACCAAACAAGTGTGTGTGTGTGTGTGTGTGTGTGTGTGTGTGTGTGTGTGTGTGTGTGTGTGTGTGTGTGTGTGTGTGTGTGTGTTATTTGCTTTTTTTATTTTTTTTATGTAATTTTCTATTTAATTTCTATTTAAAATTGAAGCCTATTTTTTTATTTTTATTTTTTTTTTAGTACCACAGCTCAATGGTTGTACTTTATTAGCCTCTTATCTGAGTGTAATTGTGTAATTTATGTATCGCTCAAGGCATAATTTATTGAGCAAAATGCAATTTCTTGGTGGCTTATTTTGTATCTTAATTCTGCTTGCCTTGTCTGCCTTTAGATCTCCACCAGATTGAACAAATTTGTAAATGGAATAGAGAAGAAATTACAGGTAAACTACAATAACTCATATGTGTTCTTAGTGAAAGTATGCTATATTTTTGCTTTAAGGATTTGAGGTATTGCATCATTGCAGTTACTAGTGACACTGAGATCCAATGGAGTCAGAAGAGGACACGTCACGTGTTTTGATATTAGAGCCTTTGTCATATGCTCGATCATCATAGTAAACCACAGTTCATCAGACTGACCCACAGCACTTTTATTTTCTTTAGATTTCCTCTCTCCAGCATCTCAGGAGGAAGTGATGATGCATAATTGTAATGACACAAGGTCAGGTTTGTCAAGTCTAATGACATTTTTCAGGCTCCTTTTAGTCTAGTAGCTGTCATGGGAGCTTGGAAAGCGAATGATTTCATAATTCCATTTATCCACATAAGTCAGTTTCACCTTTTTGTTAATTAAACACTTGTTATCTAAAAACTGCAACTTACCACAAGTGATAATGAAATCTTTAATTGTACTGCTCTAATCTTTTCATGCTTTTGTAATGGTTATGGGAATTAACTCTTTTTTAGTGCAGATTGCTTCACCAAACCCGTTATATTTGTTTTAGAGAAACAAGTAAAAGAACATATACTTTGGCTTTTTTTGTGAACAGAAACCAGCACGGCAGGCCTGTGTGGGGGTTATGGGGTCCCCAACCTCAATAATATGCACTACTTTTTTACCTGCATGCCTTCCTGACTTACCCTCCCCTCTGCCAGGGATGTAACTAGCATTGTGAAAGGCTAAAGGCACCCTTTGGCTCTGTATAAAAAAGTATACTTGAATTACTATGTGACAAGCAAGAGTCCCCCAGGCATAACCTTAAAGTGAAATCCATTGTTTTAACAGTTTAACTACATGCCTGCCCTTGTGACATGTCGGTACTTTGAAGAGGAGTATTGTTGTTATGGCAGCAGCTAGCTACCATAACCTCACTATCTTCTTCTTCAGCGGGCGGTCCGCTTTCAGATAAAAGTGGTCATTGGGGCGGATTCGCCAAAATATCACTTTTGTTGGTGACGGGAGAGGGCCGCCCCTCCCGCCACGCTCCAGTGCCCTCCGCCGCTTACCGGAGCCGCCATTAGTGGCAGAGGCAATCGGTCCTTCCCCCTGTTAGGTATGGAGACGAGTGAGGGGAAGATGGCCCCCACCCATCTTCATACCATTGCAGGGCGGAAGCAACATCAAAACGTCACTTCTGCCCATAACTCTTAGAGAGACTTTTTTTTTCAAATGACATTTAATATATTTTTTTAAATATTGCATTTTAGTGTAAATATGAGATCTGAGGTCTTTTTAGCCACAGATCTCACATTTAAGAGGTCCCGTCATGCTTTTTTCTATTACAAGGGATGTTTACATTCCTTGTAAGAGGAATAAAAATGACACCATTTTTATTAAAGAACAGTGTAAAAATAAAAGGTGAAATAAATAAGAAATAAATGTAAAAAATGTAAACATGCCCCGTTACGCTGAGCTCGCGCCCCATCCCGCTGAGCTTGCGTGCAGAAGGGAATGCATACGTGAGCATCACCCGCATATGAAAACGGTGCAAGAGCAATAATTCTAGCCATAAACCTCCTCTGTAACTCAAAACATGCAACCTATACAATATTTTAAATGTCACCTATGGAGATTTTTGAAGGGTAAAAGTTTGTCGGCATTCCAAGAGCGGGCGCAATTTTGAAGCATAACATGTTGGGTATCAATTTACTCGATGTAAGATTATCTTTCACAATATAAAAAAATTGGGCTTTACTGTTGTCTTATTTTTGAAGTCAAAAAAGTGTATTTTTTCCCAAAAAAGTGCACTTGTAAGACCGCTGAGCAAATACAGTGTGACAGGAAGTATTGAAACAACCACCATTTTATTCTCTAAAGTGTTAGAAAAAAAAAAAAATTAAATAAATATATATATATATATATGCCAAACTGGTTGTGCTCTCAACCAAACTGTCAAACCATGAAATTGATCCCATCATAGTTGATCACATGTGCAGCATCATAGCAGTTGAGAATCAAACAGGGGCCAGGATGACAGATTCCATGGCTGAAAATGATAAGGAGGGTTTCGTTCCACTTTAACCTAAGTACCTGAAGCCTAGAAAGCATAAGACATTGCCGTACATGAAGAATGTGTGAGAGTTTCACAGACACACATAAACCTAAAGGATCGCTTTAAAAAAAAAAAAAGTCTATGGGCAAAGAGCTAACAATCGTTGAATGGCAAGTTGATAGTATTCACAATGGATCTAAATCGCTGGACAATGTGATTGGCAATTGATTAAACTCTGGGTGTTATTTGCTTTGTCGTTCTCAATAAAGAACTTTTTCATGGTGTAGGTGTCTTTATTTCCTCCTAACTCTTCATGGTGTAGCGCACTCCTTAGGGAGCAGCAAGTACAAAGGGATCCCCCACCCTGCACAGCCAGGCACATCACATTTTCACAGCACACTTGAGTCAGAAGAACAGTCTAGTGCTTTGGTTTTATATTTTATTGAGGGGAATAAATTCAATATGGATATTATGGGATTACCACTTGATCAAAGCAGTAGAACTCTTCATGGAACTATATACAGTCTGTATATACACTTCTCCTCTGCCTCCTGCAAACAGCTTGATTGCAGAACTACAACTCCCGGGACCAGCTGGCACTGTTTGAATGATCTGGCCAAGGCTCAGTCAGACAAGTAGCAAATGGCCTTTACAGGCAGGGACCGCGGGCCCCTTCTTTGTGTAGCAAGGTCCTAGTGCCCAGTTGTCCTCCTCCTGTGATTACTGATCCCAGTACCACTGCTTTAGGCACTGCCAGCCCACCTGGCTGCAGCTGCCCCTTTCTCTAGCCCTCCTGGCTAAGACTCCACAGTCCTCCTAGGCTGACTGTGCATCCTGCCCAGACTGCTCTCTCACAGTCCTTTTAGGCATCGCCACCTGGCTGTCTTCCTCCCTGGAGATTTCCCGACAGTGTTCTCCTGCTGCCCTTCTCCTGCTCCCATGCCTCCAGTCAGAACACCTTCAGTCATGAAGTCCAGGCCCAAGGTCATCCCCCCAAGACTAAGGTTACTGTCTCCAGCTTCCACCTGAACTCCACTGCCCCATCTGGGCTGACCCTGAGTATTTGAGGGGGCTTGCCCTCTGCCAACCCATCTGTTGGGGATTGGTCAGGTCCTCAGAATACCACGCAGCTCCTGCTCCCTTCCACACCCATTCTTCTGGAAGTTTCTAGCAAGTTCCAGAAGTAAAGGGTGGTCTCAGAGATGCTGCATGTGAGTCACTCAGCCCTCCCTAAGTCACTCAAACCCTAAATAAGAAAAATACAGGCATGGTGCCAGCCAAGCCAAATCATTTACCTACTCCAACAAAAATCCTAATCTAGCACACTAAAGGGAATGAGTAAGAAAAGCTAATATACCATATACCACTCTACATATTCCTGGGGGGGGGGGGGGGGGGGGGGGCACACAGATATCTGGCCTCTTTTCTTGATACATAAAAAAGTGAACACGTTAACAAAAACCTGCCTTGTGTTTATACATTTTGGCCTGTTTGAGCAGTTTATGTACTGTTCTGACTTTGTTAAATAGTTTTTTATATACTACACTGTAAATACATAAAACTGCTGCTGTGCTGCTTGAGAAATATTTATGAATTGTTTCAGGGGCAGTACACTTTTATTTTTAACAAATAAAAAAAGTGCACAGTGAGAGCCTATTGATACGACTCAGCGCTAAAAGAAAACGCTTCAAAGGAATGACTTTGTATGTCAGTACAAAACAGTAAAAAAGGAAGGACAGACCATATTGGCCCCATAAAGAACGAGGAAGGGTGTCTGGTGACAAAGGATGGGGAGATGGCGAAGGTATTGAATTTATTCTTCTCCTCAGTTTTCACGAGGGAGTTGGGGGGGGGGGGGGGCTTTAGTAACCAAAACTGCAGTGTTTATCCTTATGACACATCACAGGAAGCACCTCCATTAGTTACCAGAGGACAGAATTAAAATTAGATTTGGGAAACTTAACATTAACAAATAAATCACCGGGACCAGATGGCTTGCATCCGAAGGTACATGGGGAACTCAATCAAGTAAAGTGCCTTGTTAAAGAGTATTCACCCCCTTGCCATTTTTCGGAATTGTTGCCTCACAACCTGGAATTAACATGAATTGTTTGAGGATTTGCATCATTTAATTTTCAGAACATGCCCACAAGTTTAAAGATTTTTTTTTATTGTGAAGCAAACAAATAGGGCAAAATTACAGAAAAAGTGTGCATAACTATTTACCCTCCTAAATGCAATACTTTGTAGAGTCACCTTTTGCGGCTATCACAGCTCAAAGTCGCTTTGGATAAGTATCTATGAGCTTGACACATTTTACCACTGGGATTTGTGCCCATTTCTCCTTGCAAAAGTGCTCCAGCTCCTTCAAGTTGGATAGTTTGCGCTTGTGAACAGCAATCTTTAAGTCTGACCACAGATTTTCTATTGGATTGAGGTCTGGGCTTTGACTAGGCCATTCCAACACATTTACATTTTTCTCCTTAAACCACTCAAGTGTTGCTTTAGCAGTGTGTTTGGGGTCATTGTCCTGCTGGAAGGTGAACCACCGTCCTAGCCTCAAATCACACACAGAGTGGTAGAGGTTTTGCTCAAGAATAGCCCTGTATTTAGCACCATCCATCTTCCCCTCAACTCTGACCAGTTTCCCAGTCCCGACTGCTGAAAAACATCCCCACAGCATGATGCTGCCATCACCATGTTTCACTGTGGGTATGGTGTTCTTTGGGTGATGTGATGTGTTGGGTTTGCACCAGACATAACATTTTCTTTGATGGCCAAAAAGTAAAATTTTAGTCTCATCAGACCAGAGCACCTTCCTCCATACATTCTGGGAGTCTCCCACATGCCTTTTCACAAACTCAAAGCATGCCATTTTGTTTTTTGCTGAGAGTAATGGCTTTCTTTTGGCCACTCTGCTATAAAGCCCAACTCTATTGAGCATACGGCTTAATGTCGTCCTATGTACAGATACTCCAGTCTCTGCTATGGAACTGTCATGTACCTGGTGGTAGAGTCTGGTATGCAGAGGGTGGCCTCTCTTACCCCCTGATAGAGAAAACAGGAGGCGCAGGAGTTCAGAGTCACACAAGTACCTGGCAAGGTTGCTAGTAGACGAGCTGGACCGGAACTGAAGAAGGAACTGGAACGGACCCAGGAACGGCTGTCAGATAGGAAGCTGGAGCTTAGGCAGGTGCAGGCAGATGGACTGGAAGCATAAGCACACAAGTCCAAAGCAGGCAGACACTGGAGCAGAGTCAGGTGCAGGCAAGTTCGGCAACAGGCTGGCAGCAAGGTACCAGAAGGAGCAGGCAGGAACGTGGTCTCAGGTACAGGCAGGTTCGGCACTAGGCTGGTAGCGAGGTAGCAGAAGGAGCAGGCAGGAATGAAGTCAAAACAGGGAACATGCAGGCAGATAAGCAGGGATAGTCAGGAGCCAGCCAGGTAGGGTCAACTGGAGTAGGATACAGGCAAATGACAATCAGGGGTCTCAGGTAACAATTTGTTTAACCATTTGGATAACCAACTTGTTTGAATAGTTCCTTGGTCTTCATGGCAGTGTTTGGTTAGTGGTGCCTCTTTCTTAGGTGTTGCGGCCTCTGGGGCCTTTCAAAAAAGTGTGTATATGTAATGACAGATCATGTGACACTTAGATTGCACACAGGTGGCCATTATATCACTAATTATGTGACTTCTGAAGGTAATTGGTTGGACTAGAGCTTTTTATGGGCTTAATAACAAAGGGGGTGAATACATACGCACATGCCAATTATCAGTTTTCTTATTTCTGAAAAATTGTTTTATGTATTTATTTTTCAAATTTTACTTCACCATCTTAGACTATTGTGTTCTGATTCATCACATATAGCTCAGATTTAAAATAAATAAATATTGAACTAAAGGCTATAATGTAACAAAATAGGTAACAAGTCAAGGGGGGTGAATACTTTTGCAAAGCATTGTAATAAGACCATTGTTCCTAATTTTTACTGACAGTCTACTGACTGGAATGGTACCAGGTGATTGGAGAAAAGCCAATGTAGCACCAATATTTAAAAAGGGCCCAAAATACATCCCTGAAAATTACAGACCAGTTAGCCTAACATCAATAGTATGAAAGCTCTTGGAGGGGATGATAAGGGACTATATACAAGATTTTAGTAACAAGAGCGGTATCATTAGCAGTATGGATTCATGAAGAATCATTCTTGCCAAACCAATCTATTAACCTTCTATGAGGAAATGAGTTGCCATCTAGATAAAGGAAGGCCCATAGACATGGTGTATCTGGATTTTGCAAAAGCATTTGACACAGTTCCCTATAAAAGCTTATGCCGCGTACACACAATTGGACATTTCGACAACAAAATCCTGGGATCCTGGGATTTTTTTCCGATAGATGTTGGCTCAAGCTTGTCTTGCATATACACGGTTGCATAAATGTTGTCGGAAATTCCGATTGTCAAGAACACGCTGACGTACAACGGCGCTATAAAGAGGAAGTTTAATGGCCAGTGCTCCACCCTTTGGGCTCCTTCTGCTAATCTCATGTTTCTGAATTTCAGCTTGCTATTCTGAGGCCTTTCTGATTTTCAGTGCTTTCTTTGAGTTCGTTCTGACCAGCTGACTGTTTTCAAGCCATGTTGCAGGTATATACTTATCGTAGAGTTCGTGCTGTGCAGAGGCTTGGTGTTGGGGTTCTTACTTTGACCCAAGCCCAGTCCATGAACAGGGCAGGGAGGAGTTCATGGGCGAAGAATTGGTTGCTCTAGCGTGACCAATTCTAGCACATGCCTTTGTTGTGGGAGATCCAGGAGAATAATCCTGATGATGACGGACTCCCGTTTTTCACCATCTGTTGGCTTTGCTGTCCCCTTATATTACCAAACAGGACACCTGCATGCAGCAAGCCATCACTCCCAAGCAGAGACTTGTTGACACCTTGCAGTACTTAGTGATGGGGAGAAGTCTGCAGGTTCTCAACAGGCATCTCCCCCCAGGCTCTGGGAATCATTATTCCAGAGACCTGTTCTGCCATCATTCAGGTCCTACAGAAGGACTATATTAGGTAAGTTTTATCCTTTAACATCACCTTATATGTATTTAAATAAATGTATTTAACTAAATTTGTATTTTAAACTGAAAAATATGTCCTTTGATTTACTGATTGTGTTTGTTTTAGCTGTATCCTAGGTTTTCCAATGGGCTTTTTTTGGCCATTTTCTTCAATAATGGAAACATAATTTCTCGGATACCTGAGATGACAATCTCTTCTTCAGCTATTATGTTGTGGTTCTGCTATACACACACCTTGTTTTTGTTGTTAATGTATGTAATGCATTAATGATAAAAATATTAATAATTTTAAGCACCCTGAATTAATTTTTTGGAGTGTCAAAAATGGCCTGATGCAAATTATAAAACACTGTGTGTGTTATTTACTAAAGGAAAATCCACTTTGCACTACAAGTGCACTTGAAAGTGCACTTGTAGTGCAAAGTGGATTTGCCTTTAGAAAATAACCCCCATTGTCACCGTAAACACCAACTTACTCCAAAAAAACTGCCATTGAGCACTGAAAGAAGAAGCCACACATTGCTGAGTATAATTTTTTTTACTCTGTGCACACATTCACATGCGTTTAGAAAAGAATTTTTGAACAAACCAAGATATTTGAATATTTTTTTTGGGGGGGACTGTAGAAATATCCTTTTTTGTGGTAAACAGGCATGTTTTTAAAAACATAAAACAATACACAACTCAGGAACTTACAAAGTTCAACTTGGATAAATTGAAGGCACTATCAGACATTAGTATGTCCAAACTGTGTTGATCTTGCCTTCATCAGATGGGATGATGATCTCACCCCTGTAAAAGCCAAATATTGAAGTTGCACACAATTTGGAAGTCAAAATAGGGATTTCCCCCCTGATCCCATGCCTAAGGTCAACATGTGCTAGCTCCCATCATGGGGGATCAATGGACGTGTTTCGGGGGTAAAACTCCTTCCTCTCACCTAATTTTTAGTTGTGAAAGGGGGGTTTCACCCACAAAACGTGTACCTTGATATCCCGTGATGGCAGATAGCACATGTTGACACACTGTGTGCACCTTCAAATTTTGGCTTTCAACATTTCTTAGAAAAGTTATAACAAAAATATTCCAAAATGTTGGTGTGTTTTACATTCTGCCTAAAACATCAATGATGTTTTTGAGTCTTTTTTACACATTATTGGTGTCTTCCTTGATCTTCTGTAACTCACAATTGCACACCATGATCTCCCTGATGAGGACGTGTGCACTTGCACTTGTGAAATGAGATTCTTCTTCCACAACATCCACATCACCTAAAATAAAAAATAAAAACATACCATGTATTATAAATATGCAGCCATACATCTATTACCTGAAGCAATGGTCTCAGACACTCACCTGTTGTGGTCACTATTTCGCCCACTTCATAAACCTCTCCTTCCTCCACATCCTCAGGTTGTTGTTTTGGATTTCCCCTTCTTTAGGAGATTGTGGGTCCCTGGTGTCCTCTGACATCAAAATTATTTTCTCCCCTATGTGAATTAAAAAAAAAAAATGTATACTTAGTACACAGATATTTGAGGTAAGAAATAGGAATATTAAACATTGCTTGAAAGTGTCATACAGTTTTCTATTTTGGCAGAGTTCCAAGCTGAAGGGATGATTTTTTCCCCTTTCTTAAAGCTGGAATACTTACCTTTTTGGTTAAAGTTTCACACATGGAGACACCCCTAGTATCCACTGGAGCAAAAAAAAAAGTTTGTTCTGGTGTCCCACACTAGTGCTCCTGCGTCCAGATGTGTAAACAGCTGCTGAGTGTCCTCTCCTTACACTGAACCTAGCTTGCATTTCATTCTAGTTACAACCCCATCTAGACAACGATGTCCTAAACTGCTTTTAATCCAAATATGCATGAACAAATGTAATTAACCTGCATCTGCCAAAAACATCGTATTAGTGGGCAAACAAATAATGTTTACTATGAACGATTACTGTGCCCACGAGCCTGATACTTGCCATTTTAAACTGTACAACAGTAAATAAAAGCACATGGAGCAGCACAAACTTAATTAGAATAATAGGAACACATGACTAATACTTACTTTTTTGCAGCACTCTCTTGATTCTTCTGTACTGATCCTGCTCCCTCAATTTGAGGTCTGAGCATCGTTTCCTCAGTTGATCCTTGACTTGCTCTTACTCCGCCATGTACTCTCCCACTGTGCCGAAGGACAAGGGGCGGGGAATAGACTAGAAAGAAGGTCAGCGGCAGGTGGATTTTCAAGCATGCGCAATGTATATAAAGCTTAACACACGTGCGTTGTACTTACGATCTGTGAGAGGAGGACGGAGTAGTGGAATTTTAACTTGGGGCATCAGTGGCCTATACTGCTTATAGATTGAGGCCTATATTGGGAAAAGATTATGCGAGTTTAGCCTGACATTATTATTATTATTCAGGATTTATATAGCGCCAACAGTTTGCGAAGTGCTTTACAATATGAGGGCAGACAGTACACTTACAATACAAAGCAATACAGGAGGGACTAGAGGGCCCTGCTCATTAGAGCTTACAATCTAGAATTAGGGTTTGTCTTGCAAATAAAATGGATTGATTCAACAATCATGATTTCCTCCCCCAATTCATTGATTTGTACAGAGAGCTGCCCTGTCTGTGGCAGACAAAACACCCCTTTTATACAAATTGACTAAAGAGGAAGCCAGCACTGGATAAATTGCTGTTGTGAAATTTTCCCCATGGCAGACATCAACTATTTGAAGTGCAAAATTGGTGGCCTGAGGAGCACATATAGTAGGGAGAACAAGAAGGTCCAGGATTTTCAGAGATCAGGAGCAGCGGCAGATTTCTGTCCCCAGACTGTGGTACTATGACAGACTGTGTTTTCTGTCAGACCAGACTGAAATCAGGCCATCACTCTCAACCCTTCCTTCCACTCTTCCATCCACCCCAGCTGAGGCTTCCGACGTCCATCCTTGGCCTTCCACCCAGAAAGAACATGTGGAGGAGCCCAGCTTGAGTCAGGTATAGCATTGTTCAACATATTTATCAAAATTGTGTGTGACTGATGAACAATAATCTAAAACTGTCCTTTTTTCATACACAGGACATTCTCAGCCAGGAGGAGGCTGTAGAAAGTGGCAGTCAGGAGGTGGCAGGGTAAGTGGCAGCCAGGAGGTGGCCGAGTAACCTGACCAAATCCCAGGTCCCTCCCTTCCACCTTCAACAAAAAAGGCCCAGGAAGGGAAGGAGCATGGAGGAGTCAGCACTTGGGTTAATTCGGCAGGCTTCTCCGGCCCTCAGAACCACCCTTCAAGAGGCCTATGCCTGCATGGTAGCCTGCAAATGGAGGAAATGGAGGTGGGCCAATGCCTCTTTTGTAAGGAAGTGATATATATGGCCCTGAATAAGGGGTTGAGGGGCAAACTCACAAGCAAAACCCACCTGTGTGAGTTGGACCATCTTCCTCCTCTACCTCCTGCCACAACTCCAACACCAGAGCCATAGCCCGGAAGCAAGCGTGGAAGCAAGCGTGTAAAGAAGACAAGAGAGTGATGGCCAGGGTTCAGTCTGGTCTGACAAAAGAAGCAGGCTGTTGTAAGATCTCTCGGAGTGTGTTTCCTATTAAATGGACTCCTCAGGCTCCCAAACATGCCTGTCAAATAGTTGATGTATGCTCTGGGGTACAAAGATTTCACCAGTTTATCCAGCGTTGCCTTCCTCTTTATTTTGTTATTTTGTTATGACCCCTAATGACTAGAAAAAAAAAAGGAGATCTTGATTTCCAAAAAAAAGAAGGAGATCTAAGCAAAAATTATAAACATTATTCTGGAGATCTGGCGAAAAAATATAAAAATATTATTCATGAGGTCACAAGAAATTAGAAGAAATCAGTTTGTCAGAACTCTGTGTGAATGACAGCGGTAAAACAACTTCATTATTCTAGCATTATAAAGAAGAAGAAAATGTGCTGCTTTGAAAGATTTAAAAATGTGCAGCATAACAAATGGGCCATCTTCATTATGAACGCTAATTTTATTAGGCCGTACTTGATTCAGAGCATGCGTGGAATTGTGTGCGTCAGAATTGTGTGCACACGCTCATATTTTCCAACAATGGATTTTGTTGTTGGAAAATTTGAGAACCAGCTCTCAAATTTTTGTTGACGGAAATTCTGACAAAAAATGTCCAATGAAGCCTACACACGGTCGGAATTTACGACAACAAGCTCCCATCAAACATTTATTGTCCGAAAATCGGATTGTGTATACAAGGCATTACTGTATAAAATAAGGTCCATTGGCATGGACCATAGGGTGAGTACCTGGATTGAGTACCTGGATATACTTCCAAATTAGACATTTCTTAATCTCCCACCAGCATCAACCAGACTTTGTTAGATCACTCACTCCTTTTGAATCTCTCTGCGACACGATAGAACCTCAAAGACACCTCATATCTAAAATTTACACCCTCTTCTTCACGGAATGTACTCCCAGATCTCTTAAATCCTCCAGCAGTTGGGAATCAGACCTGGACTTACATTGGTCAGAAGAAGAGTGGGAAACCATATTCTTCCATATACACAAGGGATCTGTCAATGTTTCAGTTCAAGAAAACGGTTTCAAAATAGCTGCAAAATGGTATAAAACTCCATCCCAGTTACATACATTTTTCCCCCAAGTACCCTCTACATGCTGGAGATGTTCCCAGGAAGAGGGAACTCTCCTCCACATTTGGTGGTCATGTCCCCGTATCCAACCCTTCTGGACGGAAGTACACCGTCTCATCTGTAAGATCACCACCCTCCCCATTGATTTTACACCTGCACAATTCCTTCTTCACCACTCCTCGATTTCGAGATCAAAATATCGAGGATCACTGGCGCAACACCTCATTAATGCCGCGAGAATGTGCATCCCAGTCCTATGGAAATCCAGTACCCCACCCTCCATCTCAGATTGGTTCCATCGCATTTCTAAGGTGGCTGAGATGGAAGAACTAATACACCAATCGAAAGATTCTCCACTAGGTTTCTGGAAAATTTGGGCATGCTGGCAGCATTTCCGAAATTCATCGGAATACTCCTCATTACTTTCCTAAGTCCTGGCACTTATATATTACCTTGTACCATTTTTTAGGGCATATACCTACTTCATTCACCCCTGTCTAATAACTTGTCTATTGGTGTCCTTTTGTTAGGAAAATACTCGAGACTGTGAACACCTATTATCCTCGATATTGGGTTAATCTACTATTCTACTCCTGGGGGTCTATATTCCTGTAGAACCTTTTAAGAATCTAAAGCTAGTCAAGTTGTTTCAAAGTATTGTACCATTTTAGGGTATTTACTCACCTCATAGATCTGTCACGTTTGAATGACTTATTGAGTACCTGTTGTACTTTATTTCTGCTCATCATTTTGTAACTGTTCATACCTTTTTTTCAATAAAACCTTTTTTTTTGGAAAAAAAAAAAAAAAGAAGAAAACTGGCTACAAGGGTGGTGATAAATCGGCAGTACTCGGAATGGTCAGAGGTGGGTAGTGGGGTCCCCCAGGGTTCTGTACTTGGACCAATCCTATTTATTTTGTTTTTAAATGACCTGAATGATGTGGTAAACAATTCAATCTCTGTATTTGCAGATGATACTAAGCTAAGCAGGGCAATAACTTCTCCACAGGATGTGGAAACCTTTCAAAAAGATCTGAACAAATTAATGGGGTGGGCAACTACACGGCAAATGAGGTTAATTGTAGAAAAATGTAAGATAATGCATTTGGGTGGCAAAAATATGAATGCAATCTATACATTGGGGGGGGGGGGGGTGTTGGACCTCTTGGGGAATCTAGAATGGAAAATGACTTGGAAGTCCTAGTAGATGATAGGCTCAGCAATGGCATGCAATGCCAAGCTGCTGCTAACAAAGCAAACAGAATATTGGCATGCATTAAAAAAGGGATCAACTCCAGAGATAAAATGATAATTCTCCCGCTCTACAAGACTCGGGTCTGGCAGAACCCAGACTACAAGACTCGGGTCTGGCAGAGAATTCTGTACAGTTCTGGGCACCAGACCTCAGGAAGGATGTACTGGAAATGGAGCGAGTACAAAGAAGGGCAACTAAGCTAATAAAGGGCCTGGGAATATTAGTTATGAGGAAAGATTGTGAGCACTGAATTTATTCTCTCTGGAGAATAGGGATGAGCTGAACACCGCCCCCCTGCGCTTCGGTTTGCACCAGAACATACCGTACAGGCAAAAAATTTGGTAGAACACACAAACACCATTAAAGTCTATGGGACATGAACCTGAATAAGCAAAAGTGCTTATTTTAAAAGCTTATATGCAAGTTATTGTCATAAAAAGTGTTTGGGGATCTGGGCCCTGCCTCAGGGGACCATGAATGAATGCATTTTTTTTTTAAAACCGCCGTTAAAAAAAAAAAAAAGCATTCAAAAAATCACTGCCCCCCGGATCCCGGCCCCCCACCCTATGTGAATGAGTATGGGGTACAATGTACCCCTACCCCTTCACCTGTGAAAATAATGTAAAAAAAAAAAAACACAACACACAAGGGTTGAAATAGTTTATTGCACAGCTCCAGGGGTCTTCTTCCGTCTTCGGGGGTCTTCTCACCTATTTTAACCCTTGTGTGTTGTGTTTTTTTTTTTTTTTCACAGGTGAATGGGTACGGGTACATTGTACTCCATACTCATTCACATAGGATGGCGGGCCGTGATTTGGGGGCCCTCTTATTAAAGGGGGCTCACGGATTCCAATAAGCCCCCCGCCCGCAGACCCCGACAAACAATGGCCAGGGTTGTCGGGAAGGGGCCCTTGTCCTCATCAACATGGGGACAAGGTGCTTTGGGGTGGGGGGCCCCCCTTCCTCAAGGCACCCCCCATGTTGAGGGCACACGGCCTGGTACGGCTCAGGAAGGGGGGGGGGGGGCGCTCGCTCGTCCCCACCCCCTTTCCTGGCCAGCCGGGTAAAATCCATACCAGACCTAAGGGCCTGGTATGCTCCTGAGGGAGGAACCAATGCTGAGGGAGGAACCAATGCTGTCTACGCATGCGCCGTAGACAGCGGTGCCCGTTTTCGGGCAAATATCTCCTAAACCATATAGGTTTAGTAGATATTTCTTGGACCTACAGGTAAGCCTTAATCTAGGCTTACCTGTAGGTCAAAGTCGTTTGTAAGGGTTTACTTCCTCTTTAAGTAAGTAGCATGGCGAGTTTTTTTAAGTTGTCATTTTTCCCACAATTCTTTTCAAAATGAAGAATTTTTTTAATAAAATATTATATATATATATATATATATATATATATACAGTGGTGTGAAAAAGTGTTTGCCCCCTTCCTCATTTCCTGTTCCTTTGCATGTTTGTCACACTTAGGCCGCGTACACACGCGCGGACTGTTTGCCCAACCTTGTTCGTCAAACAGTTTCGGCAAACAGTCCGCTCAAAATTTGCATGAGCGGACTTGCCCACACACGAGCGGACTGTTTCAACGAACTGTTTGCCAAACAGTCCGCTCAACTTTTGAAATGAACGGACTCGCCCACGTAAGGAGGAGGCAAATCCGCCCATTTCGAGCGCGTGTACAGGTAGGCGGGACCCGCGAAGGATACGTCGCGGGCTCCGCCGCCTGGAATGGGCTTAAAGGGGAACCCCAACGCCGAAAAAAATCGGCGTGGGGGTTCCCCCAAAGTCCACACCAGACCCTTGTCCGAGCACGCTACCCGGCCGGCCAGGAAAGGGGGGCGAGCGAGCGCGCCCCCCCTCCTGAGCCGTACCAGGCCACGTGCCCTCAACATGGGGGGGTGCCTTGGGGAAGGGGGGGCCGCGCGGTCCCCCCACCCCAAAGCACCTTGTCCCCATGTTGATGAGGACAAGGGCCTCTTCCCGACAACCCTGGCCGTTGGTTGTCGGGGTCTGCGGGCGGGGGGCTTATCGGAATCCGGGAGCCCCCTTTAAGAAGAGGGCCCCCGGATACCGGCCCCCCACCCTATGTGAATGAGTATGGGGTACAATGTACCCCTACCCATTCACCTGTGAAATAAAGTACAAAAAAAAACACAACACAGGGAAAAAATATTTTATTGCACAGCTCCGGGGGTCTTCCGTCTTCGGGGGTCTTCTCGCCGGACTCCTCCGCTATCTGTGTGTAGCTCTTTTACTAGCGGAGGAGTCCGGCTTTCTTCCTCCCCGCCGCCGGCCTCTTCTCCCGACTTCGGGGGTCTTGTCCCCCTCTTCGGTTCTTCTGCCGGGCCACCGCGCCTTCTTGTAGCTCTTTTACAGGCGGTGGCCCGGTCTTCTGTCGCCGCTGTCGTCGCCGCCGCCTTCCGTTCTTGTTCTTCTTCTTGTTCTTCTTCTTCTTCCCCAGGAGATGTTGACTCGACGAGCTCTCCGGCCGGAATGCCAGAGCCGCGCTGTGCGGTCACTTATATAGTGACAATGGGGCGGTGTCACATGGTATATGTCACATGGGTTGGTCACATGGTGACCCCGCCCCCTTACGATGTCATAGTCCCCATGTGACATCAACCCATGTGACCAACCCATGTGACATATACCATGTGACACCGCCCCATTGTCACTATATAAGTGACCGCACAGCGCGGCTCTGGCATTCCGGCCGGAGAGCTCGTCGAGTCAACATCTCCTGGGGAAGAAGAAGAAGAACAAGAAGAAGAACAAGAACGGAAGGCGGCGGCGACGACAGCGGCGACAGAAGACCGGGCCACCGCCTGTAAAAGAGCTACAAGAAGGCGCGGTGGCCCGGCAGAAGAACCGAAGAGGGGGACAAGACCCCCGAAGTCGGGAGAAGAGGCCGGCGGCGGGGAGGAAGAAAGCCGGACTCCTCCGCTAGTAAAAGAGCTACACACAGATAGCGGAGGAGTCCGGCGAGAAGACCCCCGAAGACGGAAGACCCCCGGAGCTGTGCAATAAAATATTTTTTCCCTGTGTTGTGTTTTTTTTTGTACTTTATTTCACAGGTGAATGGGTAGGGGTACATTGTACCCCATACTCATTCACATAGGGTGGGGGGCCGGTATCCGGGGGCCCTCTTCTTAAAGGGGGCTCCCGGATTCCGATAAGCCCCCCGCCCGCAGACCCCGACAACCAACGGCCAGGGTTGTCGGGAAGAGGCCCTTGTCCTCATCAACATGGGGACAAGGTGCTTTGGGGTGGGGGGGCCGCGCGGCCCCCCCTTCCCCAAGGCACCCCCCCATGTTGAGGGCACGCGGCCTGGTACGGCTCAGGAGGGGGGGCGCGCTCGCTCGGCCGGGTAGCGTGCTCGGACAAGGGTCTGGTGTGGACTTTGGGGGAACCCCCACGCCGATTTTTTTCGGCGTTGGGGTTCCCCTTTAAGCCCATTCCAGGCGGCGGAGCCCGCGACGTATCCTTCGCGGGCCCCGCCTACCTGTACACGCGCTCGAAATGGGCGGACTTTCCGAGCGGGAACAGTCCGCTCATTTCGAAAGTACAGCGGACAGGCCCACACACGGGCGGACTGTTCGCTCAAACACGGTTTCAGCGGACAGTTTTTCGGAATTTCCGAAAGACTTTGTCTGTCCAACTGTCCGCTGAAACTGTCCGCTGAAAGCCCACACACGAGCGGACTGTCCGCCCAAACACTGTTCAGCGGACAAGGTTGGGCGAACAGTCCGCCCGTGTGTACGCGGCCTCAAGTGTTTCAGAACATCAAACCAATTTAAACAATAGTCAAGGACAACACAAGTAAACACAAAATGCAATTTGTAAATGAAGGTGTTTATTATTAAAGGTGAAAAAAAATCCAAACCATCATGGCCCTGTGTGAAAAAGTGATTGCCCCCTAAACCTAATAACTGGTTGGGCCACCCTTAGCAGCAACAACTGCAACCAAGCGTTTGCGATAACGTGCAATGAGGCTTTTACAGCGTCCTGGAGGAATTTTGGCCCACTCATCTTTGCAGAATTGTCCTAATTCAGTTACATTAGAGGGTTTTCGAGCATGAACGGCCTTTTTAAGGTCATACCACAACATCTCAATAGGATTCAGGTCAGGACTTTGGCTAGGCCACTCCAAAGTCTTCATTTTGTTTTTCTTCAGCCATTCGGTGGTGGACTTGCTGGTGTGTTTAGGATCATTGTCCTGCTGCAGAACCCAAGTTCGTTTCAGCTGGAGTACACGAACAGATGGTCGGACATTCTCCTTCAGGATCTCTTGGTAGACAGCAGAATTCATAGTTCCTTTTATCACGGCAAGTCTTCCAGGTCCTGAAGCAGCAAAACAGCCCCAGACCATCACACTACCACCATCATATTTTACTGTTGGTATAATGTTCTTTTTATGAAATGCAGTGTTCCTTCTACGCCAGATATACTTGGACACACACCTTCCAAAGAGTTCCACTTTTGTCTCATCGGTCCACAGAATGTTGTCCCAAAAGTCTTGGGGATCATCAAGATGTGTTGTGGAGAAATTGAGACGAGCTTTGATGTTCTTTTTGCTCAGCAGTGGTTTTCTCCTTGGAACTCTGCCATGCAGGCCATTTTTGCCCAGTCTTTTCCTGATGGTGGAGGCATGAACGCGACCTTAACTGAGGCAAGTGAGGCCTGCAGTTCCTTGGACGTTGTTGTGGGGTCTTTTGTGACCTCTTGGATGAGTCGTCGCTGCGCTCTTGGGGTAATTTTGGGCGGCCGGCCACTCCTGGGAAGGTTCACCACTGTTCCATGTCTTCGCCATTTGTGGATAATGGCTCTCACTGTGGTTCGCTGGATTCCCAAAGCTTTGGAAATGGCTTTATAACCCTTTCCAGACTAAGGCCGCGTACACACGGGCGGACTGTTCGCCCAACCTTGTTCGGCAAACAGTTTCATCAAACAGTCCGCTCAAAATTTGCATGAGCGGACTTGCCCACACACGAGCGGACTGTTTGACGAACAAGGTTGGGCAAACAGTTCGCTCAACTTTTGAAATGAACGGACTCGCCCACGTAAGGCGGAGGCAAATCCGCCCATTTCGAGCGCGTGTACAGGTAGGCGGGGCCCGCGAAGGAGACGTCGCGGGCTCCGCCGCCTGGAATGGGCTTAAAGGGGAACCCCCACGCCGAAAAAAATCGGCGTGGGGGTTCCCCCCAAGTCCACACCAGACCCTTGTCCGAGCACGCTACCCGGCCGGCCAGGAAAGGGGGGCGAGCGAGCGCGCCCCCCCTCCTGAGCCGTACCAGGCCGCGTGCCCTCAACATGGGGGGTGCCTTGGGGAAGGGGGGGCCGCGCGGCCCCCCCACCCCAAAGCACCTTGTCCCCATGTTGATGAGGACAAGGGCCTCTTCCCGACAACCCTGGCCGTTGGTTGTCGGGGTCTGCGGGCGGGGGGCTTATCGGAATCCGGGAGCCCCCTTTAAGAAGGGGGCCCCCGGATACCGGCCCCCCACCCTATGTGAATGAGTATGGGGTACAATGTACCCCTACCCATTCACCTGTGAACTAAAGTACAATAAAAAACACAACACAGAGAAAAAATATTTTATTGCACAGCTCCGGGGGTCTTCGGGGGTCTTCTCGCCGGACTCCTCCGCTATGTGTGTGTAGCTCTTTTGCTAGCGGAGGAGTCCGGCTTTCTTCCTCCCCGCCGCCGGCCTCTTCTCCCGACTTCGGGGGTCTTGTCCCCCTCTTCGGTTCTTCTGCCGGGCCACCGCGCCTGGTCCGGTGGCCCGGTCTTCTGTCGCCGTCTTCCGTTCTTCTGTCGCCGCCTTCCGTTCTTCTGCCGGGCCACCGCGCCTTCTTGTAGCTCTTTTACAGGCGGTGGCCCGGTCTTCTGTCGCCGCTGTCGTCGCCGCCGCCGCCTTCCGTTCTTGTTCTTCTTCTTGTTCTTCTTCTTCTTCTCCTGGAGATGTTGACTCGACGATCTCTCCGGCCGGAATGCCAGGGACACGCTCCGCTGCCACTTATATAGTGACAATGGGGCGGTGTCACATGGTATATGTCACATGGGTTGGTCACATGGGTTGATGTCACATGGGGACTATGACATCGTAAGGGGGCGGGGTCACCATGTGACCAACCCATGTGACATATACCATGTGACACCGCCCCATTGTCACTATATAAGTGACCGCACAGCGCGGCTCTGGCATTCCGGCCGGAGAGATCGTCGAGTCAACATCTCCAGGAGAAGAAGAAGAAGAAGAACAAGAAGAAGAACAAGAAGAAGAACAAGAACGGAAGGCGGCGGCGGCGGCGGCGACGACAGCGGTGACAGAAGACCGGGCCACCGCCTGTAAAAGAGCTACAAGAAGGCGCGGTGGCCCGGCAGAAGAACGGAAGGCGGCGACAGAAGAACGGAAGACGGCGACAGAAGACCGGGCCACCGGACCAGGCGCGGTGGCCCGGCAGAAGAACCGAAGAGGGGGACAAGACCCCCGAAGTCGGGAGAAGAGGCCGGCGGCGGGGAGGAAGAAAGCCGGACTCCTCCGCTAGCAAAAGAGCTACACACACATAGCGGAGGAGTCCGGCGAGAAGACCCCCGAAGACCCCCGGAGCTGTGCAATAAAATATTTTTTCTCTGTGTTGTGTTTTTTATTGTACTTTAGTTCACAGGTGAATGGGTAGGGGTACATTGTACCCCATACTCATTCACATAGGGTGGGGGGCCGGTATCCGGGGGCCCCCTTCTTAAAGGGGGCTCCCGGATTCCGATAAGCCCCCCGCCCGCAGACCCCGACAACCAACGGCCAGGGTTGTCGGGAAGAGGCCCTTGTCCTCATCAACATGGGGACAAGGTGCTTTGGGGTGGGGGGGCCGCGCGGCCCCCCCTTCCCCAAGGCACCCCCCATGTTGAGGGCACGCGGCCTGGTACGGCTCAGGAGGGGGGGCGCGCTCGCTCGCCCCCCTTTCCTGGCCGGCCGGGTAGCGTGCTCGGACAAGGGTCTGGTGTGGACTTGGGGGGAACCCCCACGCCGATTTTTTTCGGCGTTGGGGTTCCCCTTTAAGCCCATTCCAGGCGGCGGAGCCCGCGACGTCTCCTTCGCGGGCCCCGCCTACCTGTACACGCGCTCGAAATGGGCGGACTTTCCGAGCGGGAACAGTCCGCTCATTTCGAAAGTACAGCGGACAAGCCCACACACGGGCGGACTGTTCGCTCAAACACAGTTTCAGCGGACAGTTTTTCGGAATTTCCGAAAGACTTTGTCCGTCCAACTGTCCGCTGAAACTGTCCGCTGAAAGCCCACACACGAGCGGACTGTCCGCCCAAACACTGTTCAGCGGACAAGGTTGGGCGAACAGTCCGCCCGTGTGTACGCGGCCTGATAGATCTCAATTACTTTCTTTCTCAATTGTTCCTGAATTTCTTTGGGTCTCGGCATGATGTGTAGCTTTTAAGGATCTTCTGGTGGACCTTACTGTGTCAAGCAGCTCCTATTTAAGTGATGCCTTGATTGTGAACAGGTGTGGCAATAATCAGGCCTGGGTGTGGCTAGAGAAATTGAACTCAGGTGTGGACAACCACAGTTATAGTATGTTTTAACAAGGGGGCAATCACTTTTTCACACAGGGCCATGATGGTTTGGATTTTTTTTCACCTTTAATAATAAACACCTTCATTTACAAATTGCATTTTGTGTTTACCTGTGTTGTCCTTGACTATTGTTTAAATTGGTTTGATGTTCCGAAACACTTAAGTGTGACAAACATGCAAAGGAACAGGAAATGAGGAAGGGGGCAAACACTTTTTCACACCACTGTATATACATACATACATACATACATATATATATATATATATATATATACAGTGGTGTGAAAAAGTGTTTGCCCCCTTCCTCATTTCCTGTTCCTTTGCATGTTTGTCACACTTAAGTGTTTCGGAACATCAAACCAATTTAAACAATAGTCAAGGACAACACAAGTAAACACAAAATGCAATTTGTAAATGAAGGTGTTTATTATTAAAGGTGAAAAAAAATCCAAACCATCATGGCCCTGTGTGAAAAAGTGATTGCCCCCTAAACCTAATAACTGGTTGGGCCACCCTTAGCAGCAACAACTGCAACCAAGCGTTTGCGATAACGTGCAATGAGGCTTTTACAGCGTCCTGGAGGAATTTTGGCCCACTCATCTTTGCAGAATTGTCCTAATTCAGTTACATTAGAGGGTTTTCGAGCATGAACGGCCTTTTTAAGGTCATACCACAACATCTCAATAGGATTCAGGTCAGGACTTTGGCTAGGCCACTCCAAAGTCTTCATTTTGTTTTTCTTCAGCCATTCGGTGGTGGACTTGCTGGTGTGTTTAGGATCATTGTCCTGCTGCAGAACCCAAGTTCGTTTCAGCTTGAGTACACGAACAGATGGTCGGACATTCTCCTTCAGGATCTCTTGGTAGACAGCAGAATTCATAGTTCCTTTTATCACGGCAAGTCTTCCAGGTCCTGAAGCAGCAAAACAGCCCCAGACCATCACACTACCACCACCATATTTTACTGTTGGTATAATGTTCTATACTTGGACACACACCTTCCAAAGAGTTCCACTTTTGTCTCATCGGTCCACAGAATGTTGTCCCAAAAGTCTTGGGGATCATCAAGATGTGTTGTGGAGAAATTGAGACGAGCTTTGATGTTCTTTTTGCTCAGCAGTGGTTTTCTCCTTGGAACTCTGCCATGCAGGCCATTTTTGCCCAGTCTTTTCCTGATGGTGGAGGCATGAACGCTGACCTTAACTGAGGCAAGTGAGGCCTGCAGTTCCTTGGACGTTGTTGTGGGGTCTTTTGTGACCTTTTGGATGAGTCGTCGCTGCGCTCTTGGGGTAATTTTGGGCGGCCGGCCACTCCTGGGAAGGTTCACCACTGTTCCATGTCTTCGCCATTTGTGGATAATGGCTCTCACTGTGGTTCGCTGGATTCCCAAAGCTTTGGAAATGGCTTTATAACCCTTTCCAGACTGATAGATCTCAATTACTTTCTTTCTCAATTGTTCCTGAATTTCTTTGGGTCTCGGCATGATGTGTAGCTTTTAAGGATCTTCTGGTGGACCTTACTGTGTCAAGCAGCTCCTATTTAAGTGATGCCTTGATTGTGAACAGGTGTGGCAATAATCAGGCCTGGGTGTGGCTAGAGAAATTGAACTCAGGTGTGGACAACCACAGTTATAGTATGTTTTAACAAGGGGGGAAATCACTTTTTCACACAGGGCCATGATGGTTTGGATTTTTTTTCACCTTTAACCCTTTCATGACTAAGCCTGTTTTTGGAATTTGGTGTTTACAAGTTAAAATCCATATTTTCTACTAGAAAATTACTTGGAACCCCCAAACATTATATATATTTTTTTAACAGAGACTCTAGAGAATAAAACGGCGATTGTTGCAATATTTTATGTCACACGGTATTTGCGCAGCGGTGTTTTAAATGCAACTTTTTGGGAAAAGGTACACTTTCATTAATTAAAAAAAAACAAAACAGTAAAATTATCCCATTTTTTTTGCATAATGTGAAAGATAATGTTACGCCGAGTAAATAGATACCAAACATGTCACACTTTATAATTGCACGCACTTGTGGATTGACGACAAAGTACGGTACCTAAAAAATCTCAATAGGCGACGCTTTAAACATTTTTTACGGTTACCAGGTTAGCGTTACAGAGGAGGTCTAGTGCTAGAATTATTGCTCTCGCTCTGACGATCGCGGCGATACCTCACATGTGTGATTTGAACACCGTTTACATACGCGGGCGCGACTTCCGTATGCGTTTTCTTTGCTTTGCGAGCTCGCGGGGACGGCGGGCGCTTTAAAATTTTTTTTTTTTTTTTTTTTTTTTTTTATTTTAAAATTACTAAATTGTTTAAAAAAAAAAATTAATTTTGATCACTTTTATTGCTGTCACAAGGAATGTAAACATCCCTTGTGACAGTAATAGGTGGTGACAGGTACTCTTTATGGAGTGTATTCAGATCGCCGAAAACGGCGATTCTGAATACCGGATATTTTTTTAAAACCGGCGCCATTGGCAGCCGAGTAAACGGGAAGTGACGTCATGACGTCGCTTCCGTGTTTACTATGAGGAGACTGGAACAAAGCCGTTTACGGCTTCGTTCCAGTTCCTCCCCAGCGGCCGGAGCCATCGGACACGCAATCGGTGCTCCCGATCGAGCGGGAGCACCGGTAACAGCGGCGGGAGGCGGCGGGAGGGGGGGACGTCCCCTCCCGCTCCTACGGCATAACAGCCGAGCGGCTTTTAGCCACATCGGTTGTTATGGCTGGATAGCCAATCGCCCGCTGTAAAAGACGGTACCGGGATGATGCCTGCAGGTGCGGGCATCATCCCGGTATACCCCCCGGAAGCCGAGTACGCATATCTGCGTACGCTCGGCGGGAAGGGGTTAATAATAAACACCTTCATTTACAAATTGCATTTTGTGTTTACTTGTGTTGTCCTTGACTATTGTTTGAATTGGTTTGATGTTCCGAAACACTTAAGTGTGACAAACATGCAAAGGAACAGGAAATGAGGAAGGGGGCAAACACTTTTTCACACCACTGTGTGTATATATATATATATATATATATATATATATATATATATATATATTTATTTATATTATCAGGTTATTTCTCACACACAGCATATGCATACATCAAATTACACCACAAAATACATTCTGCTACTCTTCCTGGGTATGGCGATACCACATGTGTGGGACTTTTACACAGCCTGGCCACATAGAGAGCCCAAACATTGAAGTAGCACCTTCAGGTGTTCTATGAGCAAAAATGACACATCTCATTTCACAACCACCTATTGCATGTTTGAAGGCCCTGGAGCACCAGGACAATGGAATTGCCCACAAAATGTCCCCATTTTGGAAAGAAAACACCCCAACGTATAATCTATGGGGCATAATGAGTCTTTTTAACGGTTCATTTTTTTCCCAGAAGTTTGGAAAAAATTTGTAAAAGAATGAAAACGCATTTTTTATTTTTTTACACAGTACATATACAAGTTGTCCATTTATAAGATATTTCTAATACATAGCATGTATATAGCAAAAATTACACCCCAAAACACATTCTGCTACTCTTCCAGAGTATGGCAATACCACATGTACAAGACTTTTACACAGCCTGGCCACATAGAGAGGCCAAACATTGAAGTAGAACCTTCAGGCGAGCTAGGAGCATACATTACACATCTCATTTAATTTTTTTCCCATCACACTTTTGAAGGTCCTTGAGCACCAGTGGAATTACCCAGAAAATTACAACATTTTGCAAACACCCCAACGTATAGTCTATGAGGCATGGGCTGCAAATAGGTACTCGAGTACTCTGATGGGCTGCAGATAGGTACTCGGGGTACTCTGATGGGCTGGTGACAGGTACTCTGGGTACTCTGATGGGCTGGTGACAGGTACTCGGGGTACCCTGATGGGCTGGTGACAGGTACTCGGGTACTCTGATGGGCTGGTGACAGGTACTCGGGTACTCTGATGGGCTGGTGACAGGTACTCGGGTACTCTGATGGGCTGGTGACAGGTACTTGGGTACTTTGATGGGCTGGTGACTGGCATTCGGGTACTCTGAAGGGCGGTGATAGGTACTCAGGTACTCATATGGACTGTGACAGGTACTCTGATGGGCTATGACAGGAACTTGGGTACTCTGATGGACTGTGACAGGTACTATGATGGGTGGTGATGGATCCTTTTTAATTGGAGGGGGCAATCAGTGTGATTGGTGTACACTGTAAGTGGTAACGAGATGTTACCGCAATCTCGTTACCGTGATTTGTTTTCATTTAGTGATCGGCTGTGAAATGATCACAGCCGATCACGTGGGTAAACAGCTAGTTAATAACTGTTTACCAGCGTTGGTGACAAGCAGTGTTCCTGGGAACACGCCACCACCGATGTGCACGCGCAGAACGCTCGCGATCGCGCGCCATGCACAGTGGGGGTGGAACCATCTGTGATCAGCCGTGACTTCATCACGGCTGATCACGTGGTAAAACAGCCATACCCAATGGCTGTTCACCCCCCCATGGTGGCGAGCGATGTCTCCGTGACACGCTACCACCAAAGGAATAGGGATGCACGCGCACAATCACCCGCATTTGCTGTTTAAATTTGAGGCCATCATATGACGGTCTCCTGCAACAAGAGCCGCGTCGCCTGGCCGTCATTTGACAGCCGACGGTCGGCAAGCAGTTAAAAACAATACACAATTGTTAGCACAATGCTCATCCCTTCCTTCTCTGAGCTGGCCGTTCAGCTGTCGGCTAATTGTCAGCTCCTTTCTCTCCACACTGACGCAGCTGTTGTTGATCTGCTCGCCAGTCCTGCCTACTTAAAGCCGTCTAGCTTACTTCATCTCTGCCTTTGCCTTTGGTCACATCTCAGAGACTTTTCTCCTGCGTTCCTGTTGAAGACCTGCTTGGCTGACGTCCCTGCTGGCTCCTGATGCTGCTTGCTGTACTACTACGTTGATCTCTGGCTCTCTGGCATTGGTATTGGCGGACTACCCGATCTGGTTACCGAACTTTGGCTATGTATTGACTAGGGATGCATCAGAACGTTCGAACGGACCCCAAATTTGTACGAACTTTAGAACTCCATTGAAGTCTATGGGACTCGAACGTTCGAAATTAAAAGTGCTAATTTTAACGGCTAATATGCAAGATACTGTCCTAAAAAGGGTTTGGGGACCTGGCTCCTGCCCCAGGGGACATGGGTCAATGCCTAAAATGTTTTTAAAAATTGCCGTTTTGGCGGGAGCACTGATTTTAATGACGATTAAAATGAAAAAAAAAAGTGAAATATTCCTTTAAATATGGTGCCTGGGGGGTGTCTGTAGTATGCCTGTAAAGTGCCACGTGTTTCCCGTGTTTAGAACAGTCCCTGCACAAAATGACATTAAACGGAAATAACATCATTTAAAACTGCTTACGGTTTTAATGTTATATCTGGTTCCTGCAATATGGTTGAAAATCATTGAGAAAAATGGCATGGGTAGCCCTCCTGCCCATTACCAGCCCCTTTGGGTCTTGTACGCATATTAAGGGGAACCCCGTACCCATATTAAAAAAAGGAAATGCGTGTGGCCCCCAGGCCCTATATACTCAGAACAGCAGTATACAGGCGGTGCAAACAAGTCAGGGACTGTGTAGGTTTGTTGTGTTAAGTTGAATCTGTTTGTAATTTTCAACTGGTACATTTTTAAAGTATAGCTCCAGTCAAAAAAACTATTTTTAAGCTTTTTGGAAAACATAGGGAAGGGTTATCACCCCTGTATAACTTGTTTTGTCGTCCATCTTTTTTCATCTCACTTGCTGTTGTCTCCTTCCGTTTGCAAGTAGGAGATGTTTGTAAGTTGGATGTTTGAAAGTAGGGGCCTGCCCTATATGCTCTACAGAAATGGCGGAACAAGGTGTTGGTTTTGCCACAACATTGTAAGCCCTGAAAGTGACTCTTGGTGGGCGCTGGAGCGCCCTGCTGTGAACGATTATATCAAGAATTGTAATTACATGCCATTGTTGAACAGTGGTAGAAAAATTGACCTTTGGTGGTTGTGGTGCTGGTGCCACAACACTATAAGTCCTCACAGTTACTCTGGGTGGGCACAGGAACGGGCCCTCCTGTGAAATATTATATCAAGAATTGTAATTACATGTCCCTGTTAAACAGGGGCAGAAAAATTGGGCCTTAGGCACTGGTGCTGGTGCCACGACACTGCAACCTCTCCCATATACTCTAGTTTTATTGCAGGAATTAGCCCTGCTGCAAAGCATTGAATCAAAAATTGTAATTAAACGCCCCTGTTAAAGAGGGGCAGAAAAATTGGGCCTTAGGCACTGGTGCTGGTGCCACCACACTGCAACCTCTCCCATATACTCTAGTCTTATTGCAGGAATTAGCCCTGCTGCAAAGCATTGCATCAAAAATTGTACTAAAACGCCCCTGTTAAACAGGGGCAGAAAAATTGGGCCTTAGGCACTGGGGCTGGTGCCACCACACTGCAACCTCTGCCATATACTCTAGTTTTATTGCAGGAATTAGCCCTGCTGCAAAGCATTGCATCAAAAATTGTACTTAAATGCCCTTGTTATACAGGGGCAGAAAAATTGGGCTGATGGCATCACCCAGAACCAGAAATGTTCTTCCAACATATCAGCGGAGGAGGAAGAGGATAGACAATCAACATAACAGGACAGTCACTCAGCATCAGCATAGGCAGTCTTGAAGGGATGTGATATTTCAAAAAAAATTATTCGGTTACATCAGCTTCAGGTGCTTGGTAGCTGTGGGTGATCCAAGACTGATTCATCTTGATGAAGGTCAGTCGATCAACTGATTCGGTGGACAGGCGCACTCTGTGATCGGTAACAAAGCCACCAGCAGCACTGAAGGTGCGTTCCGAAAGAACGCTGGATGCAGGACAGGCCAGTAGCTCAATTGCATACTGTGCAAGCTCTGGCCAGTGATCCATCCTCAAGACCCAGTAAGCCAGAGGATTTTCGGTGGGAAAGGTGTCCAAGTCTGACCTTGCCCCTAGGTATTCCTGCACCATGTAAATCAGACGCTGGCGATGGTTGCTGGAACCGATCATACCTTGGGGCTGCGGACTAAAAAATTGCCTGAAAGCATCAGTCAGACGGCCACCTTCTCCACCGCTCCTTCTGACCGATGCCTCAGCAACACGTTGTCCAGAACCAGGAGTTTGTAACCTCCCAGTCTCTGGGAACGCATTGCACAGACCTTTTTGCAAGGCCTCCCGGAGATGTCTCATCCTTTGCTCCCTCTGCGATGGCAAGATAAGGTCGGCAACCTTACCCTTGTACCGTGGATCAAGGAGAGTGGCCAGCCAGTAATGGTCCCTCTCCTTGATCCGAAGAATACGAGGATCCTTCCGCAGGCTTTGCAGGATCAGGGAGGCCATGCAGCGTAGGTTATCTGAGGCATTCGGTCCGGAGTCCTCTGGGTCACTAAGGGCAACATGATCCGCAGCTACCTCCTCCCAGCCACGTACAAGTCCACGTGTTTCTTGGGACTGTAAATCATCCCTACAAGACTGCTGCTGCTGAGTGCCAGCCTCCACCTCCACGCTGACACAATCATCCTCCTCCTCCTCTTCCTCCTCCTCATCCTCTTCCTGTGTGATGGGTGGCACAGCAGGAACACTGTCTGGATAAAGGGGGCCTTGAGAGGCAAGGAAGTCCTCCTCTTCCTGCCTCTGTTCTGCCTCAAGTGCCCTGTCCATTATTCCATGCAGCGTATGCTCCAAGAGGTGGACAAGAGGTACAGTGTCACTGATGCATGCACTGTCACTGCTCACCATCCTTGTGGCCTCCTCAAATGGTGACAGGACAGTGCATGCATCCCTGATCATGCCCCACTGGTGTGGTGAGAAAAAACCGAGCTCCCCTGACCCTGTCCTGGTGCCGTAGTCGCACAGGTACTCATTGATTGCCCTCTACTGCGTGTGCAGCCGCTGCAGCATGGCCAACGTTGAGTTCCACCTGGTGGGCAGGTTCAACTCCTTTTGGAGCTCAGCCAGCCGAGCACAGGCATTAAATGATCGGCGGAAATGCACACAGACTTTCCTGGCCTGCTTCAGGACATCCTGTAAGCCGGGGTACCTGCCCAAGAACCGCTGCACCACCAGGTTAAGGACGTGAGCTACACAGGGCACATGGGTCAGTTGTCCCTGTCGGAGGGCGGAGAGGAGGTTGGTGCCATTGTCACAAACCACCATTCCTGGCTTAAGCTGGCGTGGCGTCAACCACCTCTCGGCCTGCCCCTGCAGAGCTGACAAAACATCCGCCCCAGTGTGGCTCCTGTCCCCCCAAAAAAACAGCGCAAGCACGGCATGGCATCGTTTTGCCTGCGTACTTGCGTAGCCCCTGGAACGCCTACGGAGCACCGCTGGTTCTGAGGACAGAGCACTGGAAGAGGCCATGGAGGAAGAAGAAGAGGAGGGGGTGGAGGAGAGAGGTGTGTCACAACCAATAGTAGCATTTTGGAGGCGTGGTGGCGGAACAACCTCCAACACTACTGCACCTTGTCCTGCATCCTTCCCAGCTGCCAGAAGAGTGACCCAATGGGCCGTGAAAGACAGGTAATGTCCCTGTCCATGCCTGTTGGACCATGAGTCAGCGGTAATATGCACCTTACCGCTGACAGCCCTGTCCAGCGAGGCAAGGACATTGCCTTCCACATGCCGGTAGAGATCCAGAATCGCCTTCCGTGAGAAAAAGTGGCGTTTGGGGACCTGCCACTGAGGAACCGCACATTGTACAAACTCGCGGAAGGAGGCCGAGTCTACCAACTGAAAAGGCAGCAGTTGAAGTGCTAGCAATTTAGCCAAGCTAGCATTCAACTGCTGGGCATGTGGATGGCTGGGAGTGAACTTCTTTCGCCGGTCCAGCAGCTGGGGCAGGGACATTTGCCTGCTATAATCGGACGTGGGTGTACTGCTAGCAGAGTGCCCGGAAGCACTTGGCTGTGACACACCTAATTCTACACCTTCATTCCTCTCAGAGCAGATTTCAGAGAGGACTGAAGGTCTAGTGGGGTTGAATATGCCAGCTGATGAGGAGCAAGGAGAGGTCCACTTTGTTCTTTGGTGTGGGTCTTTGAGGTACGCTTGCCAACGAGCTGCATGGCAGGTCAACATATGTCTGGTCAAGCATGTGGTGCCCAAGCAGCTGATGTTTTTGCCATGCGAGATACGCTTGAGACATATGTTGCAAATAGCAGCGGTGTGATCTGATGCACTTGTCTCAAAAAAGGCCCACACCAAAGAACTTTTAGAATAACGCGCAGAGGCAGCGCCCTGCACAGGCGGAGCTCTGCGGTGTGATTCAGTCGGTGTGCTGCCCCTAAGCTGGCCCCCGGAGGGCATCCTGCCTCGTTGGACATGTGCCTCCTCCTCTTCCTCCTCCTCCTCCTCTCTCCTACCAGGCACCCACGTGGAGTCAGTGCCATCATCATCCCCTCCCTCTTCATCGCTGTAGCAAACCTGGCAATATGCTGCAGCTTGTGGAACATGACTGCCAGATTGCTGTCCTTCTTGAGCATCCCCTCTCTCTGCATTCACGCTACTGCCTTCCTCTAGCTGAGTGTCATAATCAGAGCCTACAAAACACTGGGAATCCTCCTGGAGCATGTACCCAACACTGTGCTCAAAGAGTTCAGGAGACTCCTCAGGAGGACGTGGTGGGTCTAGGGAAGGAGTCACTGATGATGACATTGAGAGGAGGGAAGACGATGCGTTGGCAGCTGCTTTGCTAGTACCCTGAGACTGGGTGAGAGAGGATGAGGAGGATGAAGAGGGCTTGGTCATCCACTCTACCAAGTCGTTGGCATGTTGCGGTTCAACATGTCCAGCTGCCGAAAAGAAGGACAAGCATGTCCCATGGCCACGTGCTGATGACAATGCACCGCGTCCACGACCAGCACTGTTGTCTCTAGACACAGAGCCTGCTTGCCCTCTTTTATCGTCTCGCGCCTGTCTGCCTCTCCTTGCTGGCCTTCCAGACATGGTAATGGCCTGAAGGGAGTTGGGTAAAACAGCAGTTGAGTAGTGTATATTGTGCTGGAGGCACATAACACCCACTAACTCCTGCAGATGCCTTTATTATAGAACACCAGAGATAAAGGGGTATATACAGATGTATACTGTGCTGTGCTGGAGGCACACACAACTTCCAATAACTCCTGCAGATGGCAAGTGGGCTCAAATAGAGAAGAGCTATGTAGGTGGATATAGCGGTGTGTACTGGGTACAGAGCACGCACAAGCTCCTAACACTACTGACTGCAAGCTCTATTATAAAAGATAGATCCATAGCTATATAGGTGTGGTGAATATAGCGGTGTATACTGTGGTCAGAACACGCAGACAACAACCACTACAGAAGAGCAAGATCGAAAATCGGCCAATAACTATCGGTGTGTACTGTGTTGAAGGTACACAGAACACCCACTAACTGCTTCAGACGCCAACACACTACACATGGCCGCCGCGCTGGCGGCCTTATATAGTGTGGGGCGTGTACTACACAGCCTGAGCTATGATTGGCCACAGGCATCCTGCCTGTGGCCAATCATGGCTCTCCTCGCTGCTGGCGCTGTGATTGGCCAAGCATGCGGGGTCACAGTGCATGCTTGGCCAATCATGAGCCAGCAATGCACTGCGATGACGCAGTGCATTGTGGGCCGTGAGCGCCACACGAATTTGGCACGAACGGCCCATAATGTTAGGAATTCGCCGAACGGGCAAACAGCCGATATTCGAGTCGAACGTATGTTCGACTCGAACACAAAGCTCATTCCTAGTATTGACTATGCTTACTCTGTTTACCTTTTTATTATTAAGCAAGTGTGATTAACTGTACTCCTGTCTCGGTCTGATTCATGGTTTCTGACAAATATGAAATAGCCACTTTCATTGACCAATGTGAATATCATATATTGTCCAATAAATCTGCATAGACAAATAAATATGCGCATTGCCAAATCAGTCATTTCCAAATAATCAATAACAAGCAGAAAAAACTTTCTAATAAAAGATCAAAAACTCATAAAATAAGCCTTTTTGATATTTGCACTAATGGTAATTTTTTTTCCAGTTAACCCAATTATTAGAGATATCATAATATCACTTTACATCAAAATTAATCAAATGGAATCAGACCATCCTATATAAATAATAAAGATTTCTATAGTATGAATCTATGTTGTGTCAGGACTCACTTAAGAATCACTGAAAAAACAGTTGATGTCCAACTCAATGTTTAACCCTTTGGGTAAGAGGGTATCTGTAAGGAATATCCAATGGATTTCCTGTTTTGAGAGTTCCCTGATAATGTTGGAATCTCTCCAAACTAGTTTTAGGCACTCAACACCCCAAACTTTCAAGCCTAATGGGTCCTGGTTATTTTTCAATTTGTGGCCTTTCAACCCTATTTTTATAGTCTGAATATGTTTAACTATTCTCACCTTTAAATATCTGTTTGTGTGTCCTGTGTACATAACCCTGCATGGGCATTCTTTCGGTGCAGTTTCCTTTAGACAATCCTCTCTGGATATTGTTATTACCTCCTCCACTATGTTGTCTAAAACTGTGAATTATATCCCTTAGCCTCAAACCTGTCTCTTGATACTTTTGACGGGGAGATAAAGTTGTCAGTCTGAGAGCAGTTTCTTTTCACACTCATGATCTGACCTTTGGGAATGTTTTTTTAACCAGAGTGGATGGTGTCCACTCTGTATAGGGAGGTAACTGTTGAGATCTGTTGGTTTAAAGAAAAAATGTCTATAATTTATCATTCTGACAGTATATATTAACAGACCCATAATTCTGTATCTACCTCCAATAATAAGAACTTTGCCATTAAGCAATTTATAAACTGCAATACCATGCATGTAAAATAGGGTCCAAAGACCAAAATGTCTCTCTACATTCCAAATTGAAACATAACCAGGTCCCGTCAGGCTTGAAATTTTGGGGTGTTGAGTGCCTAAAACCAGTTTGGAGGTTCCAACATTATCAGGGAACTAAGCGGCCTAAACCGAGGAAAAACATTTTTTTTTATATATTTTGGGGGGATATTAATTATAGCAAAAAGTATTTTTGTTTATAGCACAAAAAATAAAAACCGCAGGGGTGATCAAATACCACCAAAAGAAAGCTCTATTTATGGGAAAAAAAGGGGCGTCAATTTTGTTTGGGAGCCACATCGCACGACCGCGCAATTGTCAGTTAAAGCGATGCTGTGCCGAATTGCAAAAAGCGGTCTGGTCTTAAGCCAGCAAAATGGTCCGGTCTGAAAGTGGTTAAATGAGTCCTGACACAATATAGGTTCATACTATAGAATTCTTTATTATTTATATAGGATGGTCCGATTCCATTTGATGAATTTTGATGTAAATTGATATTATGATATCTCTAATAATTGGGTTAACTGTAAAAAAAATGTTTTTATTATTTACCATTAGTGCATATATCAAAAAGGTTTATTTTATGAATTTTTAATCTTTTATTAGAAGGTTTTCTCTGCTTGTTATTGATTATTTGGAAATTACTGATTTGGCAATGCACATATTTATTTGTCTATGCAGATTTATTGAAAAATATATGATATTTGCATTGGCCACTGAAGGTGGCCATTTTATATTGTATTGTTTTAATTACAAAAACATTTTAGTATTCTGTCTCTCAGCTTTCATTGCCTGTATCTTTTCCCCCCGTGTGTGCCGAACTATAGTACATTGTGTGCATAGGAGGAGAAACAATTGGCACATAAGGGGTATACAGGCAGAGACATGGATTATATCCTATTTTAGACCGGATCATAATGTCGTGAGATCACGCCCTCAGTTGAAGTCAGAAGTGATGAAACCCATCAGTTGCATGATCTCCACGACGACTGGAAGTGATGTTTGCGTGTCATGGTCAGCTGAGAACTAGTAGGAAGAAACAGAGCGACACAGACGGCTTCCTCTACAGCAGGACCAGTGACTACAATATGTTCTTTTGTATATATATATATATATATATATATATATATATATATTGCTCTATTGTTTTACAAGCTAGTACATATATTCTGTATGAGGGGCATTTGGCTACAATAACATTTTGAAAAGCAGGATTATGCTATGTGGCATTTTTAGTTTCCTATATGATCCTTCTGCATTGGAGCCATCTATACCTCCACCCTAACAGAATTAGTGGATGGCTTGCCTTCAAAGTGACAGCAAAGGATTACCTCAAGGCATATGAGATATTATACCCTAAGGGGAGTGTTACTCACATGGTGATGTTCTGGGTGTGTGGTGCTCGAGTGAAAACAACTAGGATCACCATAATGAGAGCTTCACCCACTTAAAAAAGTAATTTCACCTTTTTTCTTATATATGGAATCATATAAAGCTTGTAACATGTGGCTGGACTGACATGAGCGCTGCTATGGCATTTTAACCAGTTCCCAATTGGCTCGCTAACATATACTGCAGCACAATGGCACTGCTGTGCGAAACCCTGTACGGGTACGGGGGTTCCTTTAAGAGCCGCGAGAGGGTGTGCCTGATGCATATGGCTGGCGGTCGCGATCGCCGGCTGTCACACCCAATCGCATGCATGAGTGCCAGTACAGGAATTTGTGTGTGTAAGCTGTTAGAGGAGAGGAGACATGTTGTTTGTTCCTAGTAAGTAGGAACAGCGAAATGTCTCCGCTCCTACTCGGACCTATCCCCATACAGTTAGAACACACTGAAGGAACACACATTTAACCCATTGATTGCCCCTAGTGTTAACCCCTTCCTTACCAGTGTTATTTAAACAGTAAACAGTGCCTTTTTACAGCACTGATCGCTGTATAAATGTCAATGGCCCCAAAAATGTATCAAAAGTGTCCGATTTGTCCGCCAGAATGTCGCAATACTGCTAAAAATTTAAGATCACCGCCAATACTAGTAAAAAAAAATATATATATATATATATATATATATATATATATATATATATATATATATATATATATATATATATATATAAATGCCATAAATCTTTCCCATAGTTTGTAGGTGATCAAATAGCACCAAGAGAAAGCTTTATTTGTGGGAAAAAAAGGACACAAATTTTGTTTGGGTACAGCATTGCATAACCGCTCAATTACCAGTTAAAGTGACGCATTGCCAAATTGTAAAAAGTGCTCTGGTCAGGAAGGGGAGCTGAAGTGGTTAAGGACATAAGATGCTTTGGACTTTTTAAATGCTATCAGTTTTACACTTTTATTTTTAATGTAAAAAAAACTGCCTTGTAGACAAGTCTTTCACCCTTCAATCTGCTCCCACTTCACTGCTGCTGGTCAGTTTCTTCTCAAGTGTGTTTACAATGATACTTTTGAATTTGTTGTTATGTAGAAAAAACACCTGCCTTGTCTCTGTTTTCACATTTGAATCTTTTTTACCTGGTCAAGTTTAAGCACTGCCCTGGTGCTGGCCAGTTTTTACCAAACCATGCCTAAGCCCTTGTACACATTCTGACAACCAAATCCGTTGGATTTTGTCCGAAACTGTTGCATACACACGGTCGGACAAAGTTGTCGGAAAATCCGATTGTACATAACGTGATGACGTTATTTCGTTACAAGGGGACTACGTTCAGGCTAGTAGCCAATAGCTTTGGTCTAGGAATTTGATCTGAGCATGCATGAGACTTTGTCCGTCGGAGTAGGCTACACATGATCGAAGTATGTCCTATCGGAGCATTTTGTCGGAAAATTTTACGGACAAGTTGGAAAACTTGGTCCGTCGGATAATCCGACGGAAACAGTCCGATGGAGACCACACACAGTCGGATTATCCGACAAAACGGTCCGATAGGACACATTCCGTTGGAATCTCTCACCGTGTGTACAACGGCTAAGGGCTATAGCTCTGATATTTTTTTTTAAAAAAAGGGTATGTGGCATTTCCAGTGCACCTATGGTGAGGATGTGTTGTGTCTTGGCTGCATAGTGTTATTACATTTCCTTTTTCAAAGGCTGCTCTTAGAATGGGTGTCATCAACAACTGCCAAATGTGTTACAATTAAACTAAGTTAAAACTTATAATCCAAAAGAAAAAAATATCCCAATTAATAGACAAAACCTGCAAAGGTTTTGACAATTGTAGAGCTAGCACTCACTCAATCAGTTTTTGCGAACAGATATCAGTCACTAAAAGGATTTTTGAGTGCACATAGGACATATATGAAAATGTACCCCTGCAGTGCAATCCAAAGAATTCAAGCATATTTTGTTAAAGTAAATGTAAACCCAACTAATAATAACATGATTATAGCACTTGGAAGGTCTACATGTACTTTAATCGCTAGCTTTCATCAAAGCAACAGCTGATATAAAGGTCTTTGTGTGGGGTGATAATGATCTACTTCTGTTTCCCACAGTTGCCTGCTTGTAAATAACCCTTTCATATGGTATCCCAAAGAAAACGAAATGCTTGTACCTTGGTCTTAGAATCCTACTGTATACATCTAGGAAGATGTTGTAGTTTCTGCAGTCACACCACTTGTTGTCACTGTTCACCCCAGCTTTGCCCTTGTACAGTTATGTGAGAGTCCTTTTTATGGGTAGTCCCACCCAAGGGTTGCTAGGTTGTCCTCATGTCTTTCAACCATGCTCCTTAGGAATCGATAACGGGCCTGATGGCAGACGTTATTTTGGCTTGAGAGTTGGGTAAGATACAAGCTCATGTACAACATAGAGATCTACATTCTAGCATGCTTTCTCCCTCAGGGAAGAAACTCCCTGAGCTGAGATAAAATGGAAACAGCAGTGAGGTTATTGTAGTCAGTCACCTGTGTCTTATGAGAACTGTTATTTGTGGGTGACCCCACCATTCCCCTCCTGCATTTCCAGCACCATCCAGCACCATGAAAGTTGAAATGATTTTCATAATGTTCAAAGAGTGTTTGTTTTTTCTTTTGGATTTACTTCTCGTATCTTTGGCTTTGTAAAATATAGCTTTGGACAACTTTTAAAAAATAAATGTTTTGCTGTCTCTTTTGCTATGTTACTTTACAAAATGGTCTATTCTTGTGAAAATAAAGATATATTAAAACCAGTTCATGTTGGGATAGGGTGGTGGCCTAATGAAGACGGGCCCATATGTTTGGTTTCGTAGGAAAGTTCCCCTGGTTGCACACACCCAGGAACCTGGATCCCCTTGTCACATGCCCTTAAGTGTTTAGTAGGAACCCCTGCGGAACAGACCTGGAACCACTAAAATAGGAGCAGCCTCTTAAAAGCGTGTTAGCGCATTCAGTAACATTTTACATCTACTTTAACAGACCTGCCAGTGCCTACAGTCCTTCAATTTTCTCTCTATACAGTTTTTCAGCAGTTTGACAGGAGGGGGTTTTCCCTACCATCAGAATGCACTGTTCAGTGATGCTAGCTGTAGCCGGTGGCACCGATCAATAAGGAAAAAACAGAAACCAGGCCACCTTTATAGTGAGAGGGCTGGCTTATAAGAAAGTAACCTTGGTTCAATGGGGTAGGTCTCTGGGCAGAAATCTATTTCAAGATTAAATGTATAGCAAACCTAAAATGAAGAGCAAGAACACTAAAGATACTGCAGACCAGACTGATACATATACTGTGTGTCATTATCATAGAGATAGTGTACAACTGTCAAAAACAATGGAAATACTGTATAAATGCATACAAATATGAACAACATTTACAGTCCAGTCATCTATGGTGCCCCTCTGTTCCCATTTCTACACAGAGCTCATCGCTTCACTGTAAGGGAGCTGCCTCCAGGTGCTAATCATACAAGATCTCGGATCATTTATGGACATTATGTTTTAAACAAATGTTTTAATATAATGTGTGCTTATTCACACACATTTTATGTATACCTATATTTCAGTTTCTATATAATTTTATGTTATCACCATATCTAGCCCCGCTGTTCACCCCTGTTTTTACAGTTCAGTCATCTATGCCAATGGTTCTCCACCCTGTCCTCCAGTACCCCCAACAGGCCATGTTTTGGGAATTTCTCTTAGATAAAATAGCTGTGCAAAATACCAAGCCATTGACTCTGATTTAAGGCACCTGTGCAAGGTAAAGGAAAACGTGGCCTGTTGGGAGTACTTGAGGACAGGGTTGAGAACCACTGATCTATGTCGATCACAGAAGGAGTGCTAACAGCCAATGTTTTCTTAAAAGAGAAGTATGGGAATCTGTTTATTTGTAGAATCATACTTACCTACTTACCTACTTACCAGATGCATACTTACCAGATGCTGCATCTGTCCCTCACCGGCTCTAACACTGAGATCCGAGTGATCAAAATACATACATCAATCAGTTCTCATGGCTCCGTGAGCAGGGAGCTGTCTCTCTGCTATGCCCCCCGTGCTCACTAGAGTGCTGGGCTGGGGAGGGAGCAGCCAACTGAGGCTCTCAGCGGCTCAATGAGGGATGTGGGAGGAGCCTGATCATATGGTCGTAAACTTTCCCAAGCCTAAAAAAGCTCTGTAACGTCAGCAGACAGCAGACTTCAGCCCGCTGTCTGCTGAAAATGGGTCACAGCAGTGCAGAACAAACTGCACTCCTGTATTTCCCAGGAGAAGTACAGCCAAATGAGATTTGGCTGTACTTATCATTTATTGCTAGGTAAAACATTTTATATTTTACATTATATGAGTTGGAAAGAATTAGGCTTCATGCACACTGGTAGCTCCTAAGTAGGGATGGCCGAACTGTTCGCCCGGCAGTCGTTTTGCGGCGAATTTTGCGTGTACGCGATTCGCCCAATCGGCGGACTATTGCTGCTGTTCGCCCGGCGGACATATGTATTTACAGTGTAAAAGAACTTTGACCCATGATGACACATCCATCATGGGGTACAGGACAGCCAATTGAGACATTTCAGCACTTGGACAATTGGACATTCCCCCTACCTTATAAATAGACCTGATCTGGCGGCCATTTTACATTCTGTCTTATTTCAGTGTGAAGCAGGGAGAGACTGTAGTGACACAAATCGCTAGCTATTAGGTCCACAAAAGTCCTTTTAAGGACTGGTATGGTATAGGTGTAGTACAGTATATAGGATTGAGTGCACTGCTGTGCTGGTGATTGCAGCAGCCTGTCTTTTGTCAGTGCAGGGAGGGACAGGACACTGTGTGCAGCAGGAACAGTCAGTTTAATCACTAGCTATTACTATTAGGTCCATAAAGGTCCTTTTAAGGACTGGTATAAGTGTACAGTATATAGGGTTCAGTGCACTGCTGTGTTGATGATTGCAGCACCCTGTCTTTTGTCAGTGCAGGGAGGGACAGGACACTGTGTGCAGCAGGGACAGTTAGTTTAATCACTTGCTAGCTATTACTATTAGGTCCACAAAGGTCCTTTTAAGGACTGGTATAGGTCTACAGTATATAGGGTTGTACACGTATAATATACTTTCTTCCAAATATAGAAAGAATATTATACTTGACTGCTGCCCTATTCTGCAGCAGTCCTTTATCAGTGTAGGGACTGAGGTACAGTCTGCAAATCACTAGCTACTTGGTCCACAAAGGTCCTTGTAAGGTCTGGTATAGGTGTACAATATATAGGGTTGTGGTGCACTGCTGCAGATTGCTGCCCTATTCTGCAGCAGTCCTTTATCAGTGTTGGGACTGAGGTCTGATGTCAGTGCTCTATATCACAGTGCTGGTGTCAGTGCTCTATATCACGGTGCCGGTGTCAGTGCTCTCTATCACGGTGCTGGGGTGGTGTCAGTGCACCCTATCATGGTGCTGGTGTCAGTGCTCTATATCACAGTGCTGGTGTCAGTGCTCTATATCACGGTGCTGGTGTCAGTGCTCTACATCACGGTGCTGGTGTCAGTGCTCTACATCACGGTGCTGGTGTCAGTGCTCTATATCACGGTGCTGGTGTCAGTGCTCTATATCACGGTGCTGGTGTCAGTGCTCTATATCATGGTGCTGGTGTCAGTGCTCTATATCACGGTGCTGGTGTCAGTGCTCTATATCACGGTGCTGGTGTCAGTGCACTCTATCAAGGTGCTGGTGTCAGTGCTCTATATCACGGTGCTGGTGTCAGTGCTCTATATCATGGTGCTGGTGATCATCTCCTGCACCCTTGTCATAGCCTACCCTGACCTTTCCTCTGCTCTATTGCCTTCATGCGCTCCTGAGTCCTGAATTGTCAAAATTTCACATATAAAAAAAGAATGCTTGTTGTTGTCGATCCCAGATTCACTTCATACATGTGTTATGTCAGTGGCCATGTGGTGGGACTATGTGTGCACAGCTAGTAATCATTTTGTGGCTAGAAATATGACCTGTAGGTTTTTAAAGTTCGCCTGCCATTGAAGTCAATGGGGCCCGCCGCGAACTTTCCGCCGCGTTCGCTGTTCGCGTTCGCGAAACGTCCCGTCGGAAGTTCGTCCATCTCTACTCCTAAGCCTGAATTTAGAAGCCCATGTGTCCTTGCCACATTTAGTTAAGGTTAAACCTCCCTCTCCTGAATCCTGAACAATTGCATTCAGGTTTAAAGCAAATCTAAACTCCTAAACAAAAATATTATATATTGTAGTTTTGTAGTCCTTATACTGCATTCATCTTTTTTTCAGTTTGTGATCCTGCCAATAACATAGTCCTAGTTCTTCAAACTATTATACCATGACAACAGAAATAGGACAGAAGTGTCAGTCCAGGGATCTAGGCAGATCCTGACTTCGTGGTCCTGATAACGAGGAGCCTGGACTGGCTCTGTGACGTCAGCAGACTTCAGCCGCTCTTTACTGGTCACAGGAGTGCAAAACAAACTGCACTCCTGTGATCCATAGGAGGAGAAGTACAGCCAAACAAGCTTTGGCTGTACTTCTCCTTTAATAGGGAAGCAGCATAGACAGAAAGCATGGGAAGTTATCAGCTGACAAAATAAACAGGTACATTGTTTTTGCACTTATCAGTTCGATAAACCCTTGCAATGGTATAATTAGTAGAGCAAAGGGGACCAAATAAGAGAAGACCATTGTTAGGGTTTACTTACCCTTTAACCACTTGACCACTGGGCACTTAAACCCCCTTCCTAACCAGACCAATTTTCAGCTTTCGGTGCTCTCACACTTTGAATGACAATTACTCAGTCATACACAACTGTTCCTATATGAAATTTTTGTACTTTTTTTTTACACAGAGCTTTCTTTTAGTGGTATTTAACTAGATGCTGACCGCCGGCCGTTAAATGATGGCCAGGCGGCGCACCTATTTTGGTGGGAGGCCGTCATATGATGTCCTCTTGTTTAAACAGGAAATGCACGCGATTGTGCGTGCGCATCCCTGTTCCTTCGGTGGCGGCGTGTCACGGAAACAACGCTCGCCACCAAGGGGGTTAACAGCCATTGGGCATGGCTGTTTACCACATGATCAGCCGTGATGAAGTCACGGCCGATCACAGATGGTTCCACTCCCACTGTGCACTGCTCGTGCGCCCGAGCGTGCTGCACGTGCACATCGGTGACGGTGTATTCCCGGGAACACTGCTCATCACCGACGCTGATAAACAGCCATTGGCTGGCTGTTTCCCTACGTGATTGACTGTGATCCTTTCACAGCCGATCACTAAATGTAAACAAACCGCGGTAACGAGATGTGATCATGATCGATGTGTGAAGAGGAGATTGTGGTAACATCTAGTTACCGCTTACAGTACACATCAAGCACACAGCCCATCAGAGTACCTGTCACAGTCCATCCGAGTACCTGTCACAGTCCATCCGAGTACCTGTCACAGCTCATCTGAATACCCGAGTACCTGTCACAGCCCATCAGAGTACCCGAGTACCTGTCACAGCCCATCAGAGTACCCGAGTACCTGTCACAGCCCATCTGAGTACCCGAGTACCTGTCCCAGTCCATCTGAGTACCCGAGTACCTGTCACAGCCCATCAGAGTACCAGAGTACCTGTCCCAGTTCATCTGAGTACCTGAATACCTGTCACGGTTCATCTGAGTACCCGAGTACCTTTCACAGTCCATATGAGTACCCAAATACCAGTCACCAGGCCATCAGAGAACCTGTCACAAGGCCATCAGAGTGCCCGAGTACCTGTCACCAGGCCATCAGAGTACCCCAGTACCTGTCACCAGGCCATCAGAGTACCCCAGTACCTGTCACCAGGCCATCAGAGTACCCCAGTACCTGTCACCAGGCTATCAGAGTACTCAAGTACCTGTCACCAGCCCATCAGAGAACCTGTCACCAGGCCATCAGAGTACCCGAGTACTTGTCACCAGGCCATCAGAGTACCCGAGTACCTATTTGCAGCCCATGCCTCATAGAATATACGTTGGGGTGTTTGCTTTCCAAAATGGGGTCATTTTGGTGTTAATTCCATTGCACTGGTGCTCCAGGACCTTCAAAAGTGTGATCGGTAGGAATGAAATGAGATGTGCCATTTATGCTCCTAGAACGCCTGAAGGTACTACTTCAATGTTCGGCCTCTGTATGTGGCCAGGCTGTGTAAAAGTCCTACCCATGTGGTATCGCCATACTCAGGAGGAGTAGCAGAATGTGTTTTGGGGTGTAATTTTTGCTATATGCATGCTATGTGTTAGAAATATCTTATAAATTGACAACTTTGTGTAAAAAAATGCGTTTTAATTTTTTTTACACATTTTCCAAAAACTTCTGGGAAAAAACATTCAAAAGACTCATTATGCCTCACAGATTATACGTTGGTGTGTTAGCGTTCCAAAATTGGGTAATTTTATGGGCAATTCCATTGTCCTGGTACTCCAGGGCCTTCAAATTTGTAATAGGTGGCTGTGAAATGAGATGTGTCATTTTTGCTCGTAGAACGTCTGAAAGTGCCACTTCAATATTGGTGCTCTGTATGTGGCCATGCTGTGTAAAAGTCTCACATATGAGGTATCGCCATACTCGGGAAGAGTAGCATAATGTATTTTGTAATAACCTGATAATATGACAATTTTGTAAAAAAAAATAAAAAAATTCATTTTGCAAAGAATTGTGGGAAAAAATGACAACTTAAAAAAAAAAACTCACCATGCTACTTACTTAATACCTTAGAATGTCTACTTTCTAAAAAGGGGTCATTTGGGGGGTATTTTTTTTTTTCAAATAACGTTTTATTAACTATCAGCGGTAGCATAGGTATATAAACAGTACAGAAGTACAATGAAAGGCTAACATCTGTAGAGCTATGCCAGAGTAAATATAGATATGCGATAAACAGCAACAGATCACAGGCATGTGCGATAGAATCCAGTGGTTTGGGCGCCGGAGTGCTAGGGGGCGGAAGACACCAAGAGTCAGCCGCCCACCCCACAACCTCTACGGCCCAGTGTGAGCTGCCATGCGGCCTATACAAAACACAAAATGCATAGCAGACGAGATCCGCTATAAAAACAGGAGAGGTGAAAGGTGAAAAGACAGAGAAGAGAAAGAAAAGAAAGTGCCAGAGATCCAGGTCGCCATACCTTAACCATTTCGCCCCTAGTCTTCCCGCAGCCGCCATCTCTTCCATACTCGGTCAAATTCCTCCAGCCTGTCCCTCACTCTGGCCGTCATCTTCTCCATTAGTTCCACGTCCTTAATTCTGGAGTAGAGGGCCTCCATAGAAGGGGCCAGTCGACTCTTCCAGTTAAGGGCTATTAGACAACGGGCTGCGGTAAGGATATGCCGTAGGAGCTGCCGGGACGGCTTCACCATCCGCGGTTGGGACAGGCCAAATAGAAAGAACCTGGGCACAAACGGGACAGGCACCTCAAATACCCGGACAAGGAGCTGTTGGATTGATGTCCAGAACGGGGCTATCAAAGGGCAAGTCCAGTATATATGAAACAGGGTACCCCTGTCCTGTAGACAGCGCCAGCATCGATCAGAGGTGGAGGGATAAATCCTGTGGAGCACAGCTGGGGTCTGGTACCAGTGGTAGAGAATTTTATAAAAGTTTTCCTTATAAAGGGTACACAGGGAGGATTTGGCCGCCTGTCTCCAGATCCCCTGCCAAGCTTCCAGTGGAAGTTCCTCACCCAACTCTTTTTCTCATCGCAGCATATACTTGTGCTTGCCCTTTGCGTGAAAGTGATGCGAGTTAAGGATGCGGTAGAGGTCTGATATCATTCCCCTGCGGTTCCGTCCCTCGAGAATAATCAGTTCGAAGGGAGTGGGCGGGGAGAATTGAAGTCTCGTTGCTATGGTTTGCGCAAAATGTCTGATCTGTAGGTAACTGTAGAACGTCCGCTGGGGGAGGTCGTGTTTAGTCTGCAGCTCCGAGAAAGACAGCAGTTTTCTCGATCTGGGGTCCACTAGTTGTCCCAGGTGAAATAAACCCCAGGACGCCCAGGGCCAAGACATCTGGTGGGTAAGGCTGTCCGGGAGTTTAGGGTTACAAAGAAACGAGGTTAGCAAGGATGCCTCCGAGTGGAGCCTGTGTTCCCGGGAGAGTTTCCTCCAGAGCTGGTTAAGCTGAGCCATCGGCCCCAGGAAGCGGTTCGTATCAATCAGTGTTTCCGTGCTCCAGAGCAGGCTATTCGGGTGCACCGGAGCCAACCATAGCTTCTCTATCTCCGACCACTTGTTGTACGACCGCTGCGTAAACCATGAGACTATAGCCCGTAATTGCGCCGCTTGGTAGTACCTAACCAGGTCGGGGAACGCCAGGCCCCCATCCGAGCGCAAGGCAGTCATAACGGAGGCAGGAACCCGATGTTTTTTATAGTTCCACAGGAACTTCAGCAAATCCTTCTGGAGCATACGGAGGTGCGCGTAGGGGATCGGGATCGGGAGCGTTTGGAACAAGTAAAGGAGTTTGGGGAGAATTACCATTTTAATAGACGCGAGCCGCCCCAGGAGCGATATTTGGTGAGCCTTCCATTTATGGATAAGTGCCCTGATCTCCCTATAAAGGGGGGGGAAGTTGGCCTGGTACAGGGTATGGAAGGACGGGGTAATGTGAACCCCCAAATATTTAAGAGAGGAGTTCTCCCACCTGTAGGGGAACACCGAACGTAGGTGAGTTTCCTCTGCCACAGGTATATTAATCGGGAGGGCGACTGACTTGGAGGCATTAATTTTGTAACCCGAGATCTCCCCGTATCGCTGCAGTTCCGCACTCAAGTTGGGCAAGGACGTCCTAGGCTGGGTCAGGGTGAGGATGACATCGTCCGCGAATAACGATATTTTAAATTCCCTATCCCGAACCAAAATGCCCTTGACATCCTGATTGCTTCTAATGGCCTCCGCCAGGGGCTCCACACAGAGAGCAAACAGCAAAGGAGATAACGGGCAGCCCTGGCGGGTGCCATTGGTTATAGAGAAAATCAGAGACGTAGCAAACGGGGTCTTAACTTGCGAGGTGGGGGTGGTGTAAAGGTGTTGTATTGCTTGCAGGAAGGGACCCTGAAAGCCCATGTGGCGTAGAGTCGCAGTCATGAATGGCCAGCTCAGGCGGTCAAACGCCTTTTCTGCGTCTAGACTCAGGACCAGGGAGGGGAGAGCAGTCTTGTTAGCTACGTCAATAAGGTCAATGACTTTCCTGGTGTTATCGCCCGCCTGTCTGTAAGGTACAAAGCCCACCTGGTCCTTATGGATCAGAGCCGGAAGAATCGCATTGAGGCGGTTCGCTAGAATTTTTGTAAAAATTTTTAAATCTGAGTTCAATAGAGCAATAGGCCTATAGCTGGCACAGAGAGGCGGGTCCTTATCTGTTTTTCGGGATGACGGAAATAAAGGAGGCCAGCATCTCAGTCGGGGCCGGGGAACGTTGGAGGAAGGAGTTAAACAGCTTGGTCATGTAGGGGCTCAGAATATATAGAAATGTCTTATAGTACTCGTACGGGAAACCGTCAGGCCCCGGAGATTTGTGGGCCGGGAGTGATTTCACAGTCACTAGCAGTTCCTCATCTGTAATTTGGGCGTTAAGGTCTTGAAGGTCCGAGTCCTTCAGTCGGGGCAGTGTCATGTTTTCCAGGTACCTATTGATGTGGGCAGTCAATGCGGGGGATGGCGGGTTGTGGGGTATATCCTGCTTGTTATAGAGATCAGTGTAAAAGGCCGCAAATGTGTCCGCGATGGCCTGCGGGTGAGACAAAAGGTCTCCTTTATTGGTTTTGATTTGGGAAGGCATAGAGACTTGTGTTTGATCAGCCAGTTTCCGAGCCAACAGGGTCTGCGCTTTATTCCCCTTATCATAATAGAGCTGTCGCAGACGGATAAGCGCCTTCTCCACTGATCCCAGAGCAAGATCTCTTAGAGTCATTCTCGTCTGTACAATTTTCTTAATCAGTGTCAGGGAGGGGGCTCCCTGAAGCCTAGCCTCAAGGGTCTTCAGTCGTCCCTCAGCCAGCCGCCTGGCGGCCTGTGCGTCTCTCTTCAGTGCCGAGGAGAGGGCAAGGCAGCGGCCCCGAATAACAGCTTTGTGGGCAGCCCACAAGGTGGGGAGGGTAACGTCTGGAGTATCATTTTCAGCGAAATATAGTTGGAGCGAAGACTCCAGCTCCGCTTTGGACGGGAGATGCTGCAATAGGTAGTTATTCAGTCGCCAGTTGCAGGGCTTGCGAAGTGGGACCCCAATGTCTAGCGTCATGGTAATCGGGGCATGGTCAGACCAGGAGATAGGTAGAATGTTTGCGGAACGGACAGCCCTCAACGTGTTATTGTTTAAAAAAATGTGATCAATGCGCGAGTGAGTGCGATGGGGGGCCGAGTAGAAGGTATATTGGCGATCCTGGGGGTGCAGGGTTCGCCAAACGTCAAATAAAGCCCGTCTCCTGATGATCTGGCGGAACAACTTAGAGTCCCTCAAGACTCTGGGTTGGGGCGCCTGCGGTTTCCCCACATGGTGGTCCTGCGGGACTGACGGAGCAAGGTTGAAGTCCCCCCCGACCACCAGGAGCTCGGAGGGAGTTCTAAAGAGGCGGGACAAGACGTTAGACAGGAAACGGTGCTGGCGTGCGTTAGGGGCATAAAGGGCACAAAGGGTGAGGGCCTGCGTGTGCCAGGTACCTCAGAGTATAACATAGTGGCCCCGCGGATCTAGGTATGTCGATGTGCACGTAAAGGGGGAACCCTTCCTGACAAGTATGGCCACCCCCGCCCGCTTGCGTGTGCTGAAGGCCTGAAAAGCCTGGGGGAAATGTCTAGAGGCAAACTTAAAGGAATCTCCCCGATTGAAGTGGGTTTCCTGGACCATCACTATGTCCGCCCCGGATTGCCGAAACTCCCGGAGCGCAAGATGGCGTTTTTTGTTGGAGTTGAGACCATGGACATTAAGCGACAGTATCTTAGCCATAGTCGGGGGGGTGGTCGGGGACAGTCATACTTAACTGAAGCCGATGGAGAGATGCGTGTCCCGGGGAGAGAGGCGACCGTCGGGGAAGGACTGGCGACCAAGATGACCTCTTAGCGATATCCGCACAGGGGGCGGGGTAGAGAGAGAACCTAGAAAAGAGAGAAAGGAGAGAAACATAGACAAAATACTTAACCAGTATTAGCAGTAACATGCGCTAGGTCCGGGTGCCCTATAGGGACACCGAGCCTAAGCGGTTCCGGTAGGTCTCCTGGCCCAGGCGTCCCCTGGCTCCCCCCAAAAAAAAAAGGGGGGGGAAGGGGAAACCCAAGTCAAAACCAAGATGGGGGGAAAAAAGCCGGGCAGGCAGACACCAACAGTTTATAGTCTCTAAAGGAACCAAAGGGTGGAATGAACCACGGGGGGGGGTCAGTAACCTGGGAGTCGAACCGACCTCGGACTCTACCTAGGCCAGCCCTGGGTAAAAGACAGTTCAAAGTAGAAACCTTGTAAAGCTCAGGCCCTCGGGGGAGGGAGGGGGGAGCAATCCCCATATGGGGAAAAAAAAAAAGAAAAGGAGAGCACTCCGGGGAGAGCAAAAAAGAGAAAAGAGAAAACCGAGGCAAAAATAAACTGCAGGGAGTTCCACCGGTGGGGGAATCCGTGTCACTTGTGCGTAGGCGGTCTGCGATCCGGGTCCGGTCCTCTGTGTCTCTTGGCCGAGGGTACTTTCTGCCAGAGCACCGGCGGAGGTGGCGGGGAGGCTATCAGATCCCAGGCAGGGAGTTTAGGGACAGGTATGCCCAGAGTGTCACAAAAGGAGTCGAGGTCCTCCGGGTAGCGAAGGGAGGCCGATTTCCCCTGATGTCTGGCCGTGAGGCAGAAGGGGAAACCCCAACGGTAGGGCATATTTCTGTCTTGCAGGGTGCGGAGGAGAGGCTGCAACATCCGACGTTTTTGGAGGGTTATCCAGGAGAGGTCCGGGTATACCTGGACCGGGGCGTTATCAAACGTGAGGTTGCGAATAGAGCGGGATTTAGTCATAATATCTTCCTTAAGGGGGAAGGAGTGTATTCTGCAGACAACGTCCCTTGGTTTGGAAGCAGGGCCTTTGGGACGGAGGGCCCGATGAGCTCTGTCCATCTCAATATGTTTGGCCGGGTCCTCTCCTAGCATGTCGTTAAATAGCGCTTGCAGTGAGGCCTGTAGGTCCTCGGGTCCGTCCGTCTCCGGGAGGCCCCGAACACGAATGTTGTTCCTCCGACCTCTGTTGTCAAGGTCCTCTACATGGCGCTGCATGTCGCGCAGGAGGAGGCGGTGATCCGAGTTCTCCAGTTGAGTGCGGTGTACGGCCAGCTTAGTCTCCTGAATCTCCTCCTCCGCCATCTCGACCCTTTCAGCTAGGTGTTTAAGGCCAGCATGCAGAGTCTGGATTTCAGCTCGGCAGGTGGCTTTCACATCCGCCACCAGTTGTTTAAAGTCATCCTTAGTTGGGATAGCGGTCAGATATGCGTGCCAAGGGGGATGTCCATCCCCATGTTGCTCCGTGGGGGAGTGGGGACGCGAAGGACAATGGGGGGGACGGTGGGGGGAGCCTCCCTGCGGGGTTCCCGTGGCCGTGGAGGGGGGCCAAGAGGACAAGGGGTGCCCGTGGTCCGGCCAAGACGTAACGTGAGGAGAGTGAGTCATAGGGTCCGGAGAGGCCCCCTGGGATCGCGGGGAGCGAGGATGGGCTGCCTGGGCATAAGAAAGACGGCCGGCGTCCTGGCCTCTGGATGCGCTGGATTCCCGGGAGCGGGGCTGCCTCTGGGCCTTGGGGGGAGCGAGTGGTCTCCAGGCATCTTGGGCCCTCACATCAGAGAGGGGGAGAGCCGCTGCCTCCGCTCGGCTGGGGAGGCCTTGGGGGTCTCCTGGAGCGCCTAAAGAAATGGGGGTAGGGGACCCTCCTATCGCTGGGTCCGAGACCGTCCGCAACAAGCGGGGAAATGCGTCTGAGCATTGCGTGGAGGGCAGATGGGGCTGCAGAATGGCAGTGTAAGTCCCTGGAAAGGTGGGGGACGAGGCGGGGGGGGGGGGCTGTTCACTCACCCCTTGTGCTGATTCGGCATGCAGAGGCTCCTGATGGGCCCTCCGGCCATCCCAGGATCCCGTGTGGCCAGGAAAGTGTAGAGGCTCCGTGTGCCTGCGCTGGGCCTCCAGGCCTGCAGGCTCCACGCCGTCCATGCGGCCTAGGCCGGATCGTGGCCCGCGCACACCCGCGGCCTGGCCGCGACCGGAATCACACGGGGGGCGTCCCAGATCTTCCATCTCCCGGAGGGGGTCCACGGCAGACGGGTGCAGGTGCTCCGCTCGGCGGTCGCACATCAGCGGCGGCGGCGGTGGGAGGTCCCGCGGCAACGCGGTCGGGCTGTCCGGCGCCATCTTGCGGCCTTCGCCCGGCGGGAGCACGGGCAGGTGGAAATAAGCTTTTAAGGAGGATGACGAGCCCGGGGGTGGCTGAGATGATCCCCGGGCGGACGAGGACCTGGTGGCTCGCGATCTCCCCATCGTGCGGTGCTGTAAACCCCCGAGTCAGGCCTTTGTAGCGCTGGGCTGGAGGAGAGCTCTCACTCACAGCGTCCTTCCAGCTCGGCTTCCGGTCACGCCCCCTGGGGGGTATTTTTACTTTCCTGACTTGTTAGTGTCTCAAGAAATGAGATACACCTGATGTACTGAAGGCCTGATCAGATGTGATAAATTTTCAGTGATTGGCACCATAGTTTATAGACTCTATAACTTTCACAAAGACCAAATAATATATACTAATGTGGGTTATTTTTACCAAAGATATGTAGCAGTATAAATTTTGGCCAAAATTTTATGACAGAAAAAAGTTTTTTTTTTATTTATAGCACAAAAAATAAAAAACCCACTAGTGATTAAATACCACTAAAAGAAAGCTCTATTTGTGTGGAAAATAGGACGCGAGTTTCATATGGGTACAGTGTTTTGCCTGACTAATTGTCATTCAAACTGTGAGAGCGCTGAAAGCTTAAAATTGGTCTGGTCAGGAAGGGGGTGTAAGTGCACTGGATTGAGGTGGTTAATCACTGCTGGGTTTTTTTATTTTTTGTGCTATAAATCAAAAAATGACTGAAAATTTGGTAAAAAAATAAATATATAATTCTTTGTTTCTGTTAAAATGTATTGCAGAGTATTGGAGAGTATTGGAGAGTATTGGCAGAGTATTGGCAGAGTATTGGGAGAGTATTGACACAGAGCAGCGCTGTGGGCACTATACATCTAACCCACATCGCTGCTGCCATCTCTCCGCCTCTCCCTTCGTACTGTACCAATCGGTACAGAGAGGGGAGGGAGGAACCGGCATCATGACGTGACGCCGGTTTGTTTACATGTGATCGCTCCGTCATTTGATGCAGCGATCACGTGGTAAATGACTGCTATCAGTGACTGTTCACCGCGATCCATGATGCGACGGGTCTTCCGGACCCGGTGGTCACAGATGTTTGCGGGAACGTGCCCCAGGGGGGCGCACGAGATCAACATTCTGGGAGGATGTCCACCCAGGAAAACATGACCGTGCTGTAGCAGTCTTTCGGCTATGGTGCGGTCGGCAATTGGTTAAAGTGGTTGTAAACCCTATACTACCACTTTTACCTACAGGTAAGCCCATAACAAGGCTTACCTGTAGGTACCGTTAATATCTCCTAAACTTGCACCATTTAGGAGATATTTACTGTATCCACATGTGCCGACATCGTTGGCACATGGCCACTGAAGAAACGGATCACTTATGCCGTTTCTTCAGTTTCTGTGCCGTGACCGGTGGCTCCCAAGCGCATGCACGGGAGTGACATCATGGCAGCTCCAGCCAATCACAGTGCCAGAGTCCGCAAACCCAGAAATAACTCTGGGAGACATGTAGCTAGTCACAACGGTGTATAGGGACTGCTGCAACAGCTTAGATTTAAGGTAAGTATTGCATAATAAACTAGGACCTATGCATCCTAGCTCATTATGTTTTTATCTTGCAGATTGTTGTTTTTTCTGGGGGTTTTTTGAGACAGAGTTTACAACCACTTTAAGTATGATTTATTTGCTTATAATCTCCAACATGTGTGACCCCTAATTGGTCAGGCGCAGTTTTCTCAATTTTTTTCTTCTTTTTAGATATAAGCTGTTCACATTCCTTTAAATTAAAGCCAATATTTATACTATGCGGATTCCTTATTTCCCCTTTACAATTAACCAATTGCATCCCTTAAGCAACACACAAGCTCCCATTTCTTATTTTGCTTTGTTGCGTGTTCATCCCCTTGTCTCCATCAACTTTTTTTCTTCTGTCAGATTGCCTTAGAGGATGCAAATGAGAAAATGGTATTAATTTGTGTAAACTCCCCTCAATCCGTCCTCTCACAAATCCCCCCTCTAGGCTCTTCTCCCTCCACGCTGCTACACTGCACGCCTAGTGCTCTGTGAAAATGGTAAATGTGTCGCAAGTGATAAGACTCCACTGCTCAGCTCTGCGAGATTTCTATTTGGATAGGATGGCTGCAGCACGGTGCTGTCAGGCTGTCTCCCAGTGAATGAAGAAGTTTAACAAACTGGAAAATGGAAGATCACTGAGGCTTGTTGAGTAGGAAACAGAAAATGCTCCATCTCTGGGTCACCTGGGAGCACATTTTTTTTTTTTTTTTACATTCACCCATTTTCAAACATTTAGAAGTAGATAAAGTTTGGAGTGTTAAAAGGAAAAGGGAATACATAGTGATTTTTCTCAAACTCATCTGACACAATGAGCCTGAGAGTCATGATTTGATGTCATTTTCAATTAATATATATATTAGATAATAATGGACATTTTCAAAGGGACTAATTTTAGTGTAAATATTTACAGTATCCTGACTTTCCATTCACATTTTCCTTACGAGGTAGTCTCTCCCTTAAGCCTTAATTCTACATCAGTCTTCTTTCTGACTCCTTATTTTAAGCAACTACAAACACCACTCTTCCCACATTTGGCATTACTTATGCCGCGTACACGACTGGACTTTCAGGCAGAATAGGTCTGACAGAATCATTCAGTCGGATAGTCCGATCGTGTGTGGGATAGTCTGATCATTTTTCTTTAAAAAATGCAGACTGACCTAGAAATAGAACAGGTTTCAAATCTGTCCGACGGACTCAATTCCTATCGGGAAAACCGTTTGTCTGTATGCTGGTCCGACAGACCAAATACAATGCAAAGGCAGATATTGGCTACTGGCTATTGAACTTCCTTTTCTAGTCCCGTCGTACTTCATCACGTTCAAAATGAACGGACTTTAGTATGAACTTTAGTCCGTTTGTGTGTGGGCAAGGCTGTTCGTTCGGAAGTCCATCGTAACTCCGTCAAGAGTCCGTTGGGAAGACCATCAGACCTTTTCTGCCGGAAAGTTCGGTCGTGTGTACACGGCATAAGGGTTCATATGCACAGGCACCTAGGATAATTTTCTCTTTACAACTGACCATGAATTCGAAAGCATCCTAAATAATCTTACAGCAACTGAAAAGTGTCTCAATTCAACTCTGAACCAACTTGAACCAACTTCTTGAGCAACTCAAAGGCAAAAAAAAAACACTCATATGTAAGTCAAAGCAACTCAGGAGCATTTAATAAAAAGATAATACAGGCACTAAACCTTACTTCCAGTTAAATACCACTATTCACACTAAGGCCTGCGATAGTGATTTGTAACACATATTAAATACATTGACAAAAATGCACTGTATGGAAGCCCTGCTAATTAGCTAATTTGTCACAGGTAAACCTATGAAACTGGCATCTCTTGTAAGGTACAAAGATCTAATGAAGCTGGATGACCAGGATGACCGGGATCATGTAGACAAGCAAAAAGACAGAGAAAATCAGCGCAAAGGGATTATAGCGCATTAAGTATATATAACTACTTATTTAAAAAAAAAAAAAGTATAAATATGTCGGCGGGGTCATCTATGTCTGTGCACGTGGGGGTACCCGGAGCACCTTTATCAATGCCCAGGACCAGGCAGAGACTGTAGTCATGTGAAGAATCTAACATTAAGGCAGCTCCCTGACTTAGAAATGAGCTTCCACTGTGTGCAGTAATAAAGTACAGAGTTTCTTTGAAAAACAACTTGTTCCATGTCTCTACACACTGTAACTTTTATATTTTCTTTAGGAGGGACATGCTGAGTCTGCACCCACTCCACCAGTCCAGTGTACCTTGGGTATTTCACTCCCAGTAAACAAATTGGGTCCCACTTAGCACCTAGAGCAGGCCTCATGTGCGCTCTTACTTATCTCTTCCCAGGCCATAGATCTCTGTTATGCAGGTTCAGATCCATTGGATATTAGCTATTGTATACCGACCGCTAGGAAGGAGCCAGAACTGGAGGACCTGTCACTTTACCAGGTACCGCATTTAACAACTGGTTGCTTGTAACTTGCTCCTTCACTTGGTTACTCATAGCAACTACATTCCTCTTCTTGCCTTACCAAGTTAGCCATTTTGTAGTAGCGTTACTTCATAGCCCATATTACAATTACAGACCCAAGTTTTTTGGAATATGCCAGAACCAACATGCACCTCTTTGAATAACTTCAGCCCAGAGTCATAGCGGTTAGTATAACTTTATTGCACATGATGCAACATACAGTTCAATGTGAAAAACATCCTTTTCCTGATCCTAACTAGAATAATGTAGTGGCACAGGCATACATCAATGAGGTGAGAGTCCATTATGGCATTGTGGCATTGTCCATATCCTGAATGTCCTCCTCAATACCCAGTTCCTTTAGCAGCACTTCAAAGAGTCTGCAACACTTTAATCCACTGCACCCGCATTTTTGTTCCCATTCCAGCAGGCATGAACCTTAGCGGATCCCCCTTTTTATAGCACAGGTGATGAAGGAGAGAGCATGTAGTATGGCGTACTGGCAGCTGATATGTAGCATTCCTGAGCCAGAGTGGACCTGTGGTCACATTAGTTGGCAGTACACCACACTATATGCTCTCTCCTTCATCATGTTTGTGAGTTCATTTATATATTTTCTCATTATTAGTAGTTAACATAATTAAAAATGGTTATACATACTTAGTGCACTATGAGCTCTGTGCACTGATGTAGCATCCTCCCAGTTGGTGTAAGTCGCTAGGTAAAATTAGGTTAGCTTCTCTGTAATCAGTGAAGCAGGGGTTGATTGTTTTAGTCTTCTCTATGTTTCACAGGCTGCATTCTAGAGAATTCTAGATTTAGTGGGAGGAAAAATAGAAAGGCAGCCTGAATATTTATGAGGACCCCAGAAAATCCCTGGTGAGGTTTTTCCAGAAGGTTGCTGAGGAGCCCATAAATATATTGGAACCTAGAGCAGAGTGTGTGGATCCTGGGTTCAGTCCTGCCAGAGGATTCCCCTCTAAGGGGTTCTGCCCCTAGGGCAATCTGCTGAAGACACTACCCAGAGGTCATAGAGGTCCCAGCTGTAGTCTAAGCTGGGGGGGGGGGGGATATTTTCCAAAGTTTGGGATCTTTCTTATAACTAAAGGCAGAACTTTTTTTTCAGTTTTGAAGAGTGGAGAGGGATTAGAACACTTGTCAGGTTTTATTGATGTCTGTGCCCCCATTAGGGAGATGCATCTTTTCTATTTGTCCTGTTTACCATTATCATTGAAAGTAAAATAATCCCAAATGTTGGATTGTCCCCAATAAAGTAATAGAGGGGAAATATTCCAATGGAGACAACTAGTTTTGGTAACCTGGTGGTCCCCAAGAGATTCCCTTAATTTGCTGGGATTTCATCTCACTTCCTGTTTGCCTATGGGACAGGAAGTGAAGGTAAAACCTCAATGGGACAAAGATGGCAAAAATAAACCTTAGAGGGATTATATCTCTCCCTTTCTCTATCCAAAAAAAAAAAAAAAAAACATGTTTTGCCTATAATTCTTTAAGGTCTGGAGAAGCTCACTGGAGGATACCCAGTGGAAGTTAGGGGAAAGAGTGTCCAGCTGTCCTGTGGTATCAGAAGTCTGTGTCTCCCTCACTGAAGAATGCCTGGTGGATATCAGAAGGAGGCAACTGATGATCATGTGGCATTGTACAGACCTATGTGCTGAACCCTAGAGACTGTGGAGCTGATTTTGCACCATGAGTTGCGGCGCACGCCAATGCACAACAGCCGTTTTCATATTCACAAAACATTTGCACCTGTAACAGCGGAATTCCCCATTTACTATTATCATGCCGGCGTGCGGGAGACGGCGATCGGTGCGCCGCTATAGACATGGCGCAAGCATTATTCAACTCAATTAAAAGAAGGTGAAAGTGCCAATATTATGGGGGTGATGTGGGTGATGTGAGGAACTATAGTTATAACTCTCAAAGTAACAAATATGCCCAAAATTTTGCTTTAAATGCTTTAGTTCACTGCGCCGGCAAAATCTTAGTAAATGTCAAGCCACGTAAAGTTGAACAGGCGCACCTCTCAAATTTACTTTTTTTTTTTGTTACGCTGGTTCACTTTTATGTTTTTTTTAAAGGCTATTTGCACACAGGTCATGTTAGCATTGAGAAAAAAAAAAGCGTGGGGGCCCCCCTCAAAATCCATACCAGGCCCTTGAGGTCTGGTATGGATTTTAAGGGGAACCCCGCGCCAAAAAACCTGCACACAAAAAACCTGCACACAACCTGGCAGGCCGCAGGAAAAGGAGGAGGGGATGAGAGAGTGCCCCCCCTCCTGAACCATACCAGGCCACATTCCATAAACATTGGGAGGGTGCTTTGGTGTACCCCCCAAAGCAACTTGTCCCCATGTTGATGAGGACAAGGGCCTCATCCCCACAACCCTGACCAGTGGATGTGGGGGTCTGCTGGCAGGGAGCTTATCGAAATCTGGAAGCCCCCCTTTAACAAGGGGACCCCCAGATCCCGGTTCCCCCTGGGTGAAATGGTAAGGGGTTTGTACCCCTACCATTTCACCAAAAAAGTCACAAAAGTGTTAAAAATGACAAGAGATAGTTTTTGACAATTCCTTTAGTAAAGTCTTCTTCTTTCCATCTTCTTCGGGTCTTCTTTCTTCTTCTTTCCTTCATCTTCTTCTTCCTCTGATCCTCTGCTTCTTGCTCCGGTGTTCTCGTCTGGCATCTTCCTCCATGGCGTCTTTTCTTCCTCTATTTGTTCTCGGGCCGCTCTGCGCAATGGGAGGCTCCCGCTGTGTGATGCGTCTCTTCATCTGACACTTATATAAAGGAACCATGCATCAGAGGGGTGGGGTCACTGGGTGGCCCTGCCCTCCATTAAATAAATACTCAGGAGAAGAGAAGCGTCATACAGCGGGAGCCTCCCATTGCGCGGAGCGGCTGAGAATGAATCAGGGAAGAAGAGACGCCGTGGAGGAAGATGCCAGGCGATATGGATGTGCGGGGTTCCCCTTAATATCTATACCAGACCTGAAGGGCCTGGTATGCTCTTGGAGGGGAACCCATACCGATTTTTTTTTTTTTTTTTTTAAAGTTGCCTAGTCTGGGGGCGACTTAAAGTCATGTTGTAAGTTGCCCCAAGATTCATACTCAAGTCATGTCCAAGTTGCCTCCCAAAGTCACGCTGGAAGTCATGTTACCCCTGTGTGAATGAACTGTTAATGATACGGCGTGCGCTATTGTCAATGGCATATTATTATCGCGTGCGCTCGCATATTATCTGTTGCACTTGTGTGTGCGCCGGTTCACACGCTCAATTAATAATTTATCTGGCTCACAAATTAAGGTATGAACCAGCGCAGCACATTCATCCTAGTAAATTACCCCCTCTGTGTAGTTCTCGGTACTTCAAAAGCAATTCCTAGGCACTTTCCCTGCCATTAGTGAATGTTGTGGAAGCTTTCTTGTCTCACTCATTGTGGCTGAATGGTATGAAAGTGAAAAGAAGAAAGTATGTGCTGCTGTCCAATACAGCATTACAGTGAACTTGTTGTTTTGCCCTATATATACTATATTGTCTAAAGTATTGGGACACCTGCCTTTTCGTACACATTAACTTTAATGGCATCCCAGTCTTAGTCCATAAGGTTCAATATAGAGTTGGTCCATCCTTTGCAGCTATAAAAGCTTCAATTCTTCTGGGAAGACTGTTTAGGAGTGTGTCTGGGAATGTTTGACCATTCTACTAGAAGCGCATTTGTGAGGTCAGGCACTGATGTTGGCCAAGAAGGCCTGGCTCACAGTCTCCTCACTAATTTATCCCAAAGGTGTGTGCAGGCCATTCCAGTTCCTCCACCCCAAACAAGCTCCTCAGCCATATCTTTAAGGACTGGTGCACAGTCATGTTGGAACAGGGATGAGCCATCCTCAAACTGTTTACACAAGTTGGGCCTAAAATCATCCAAAATGTCTCGGTACGCTGACGCCTTAAGATTTCCCTTCACTGGAACTAAGGGCCCAACTCCTGAAAACAACCAAGCCCATTTCATGAAAACAACCCTACACTATAACATACCTCCTATCATTTTAACTGCAGAATAAGGGACAAGACTTGTGATGCGAAGGGAAAATATGGACTTGGACAAGCTCTTAACAGTGGGAGAGGCTTACGGATGTGGTTAAACAAAACCCAGGCTTCCCTGTACCTCTAAAATAGGTTTGATTGTTTTGTCTGAGCCTACCTTAAAGAAGAACTTCATTAAAATAGTCAAGGACTGCATAGCATCCAGAAACTGTTGAGCAAATAAAGATTTCGGTGAGCAGAGCACGAGGGTTGAGGAGTAGTGCAATCAGTGTTGGTTTTAGGATACATAATGCAGAGTGCAGGGGCCAGGGGTTGAAATGCAATGAGTTCAAGAATCAGAAGTATGTAACACACTGAGGACTGTAGTCTGTGCTGTGTTTAGGAGTACATAATACACACAGAGAGCATGGTCCAGTAAATAGTACAGAATGAGTACATAATGTACAGAATGCAGGGGACAGGAGTGTGTAATGTACAGAATGCAGGGGACAGGAGTGTGTGTTGCACAGAATGCACAAGACAAAAGTATGTAATGCACAGAATGCAGGGGACAGGAGTGTGTCATGTACAGAATGCAGGGGACAGGAGTGTGCCATCTACAGAATGCAGGGGACAGGAGTGTGCCATGTACAGAATGCAGGTGACAGGAGTGTGTCATGTACAGAATGCAGGGGACAGGAGTGTGTAAGGTATAGTAAGAGTCAGGAGTAGGGATGAGCTTCGTGTTCGAGTCGAACGTACGTTCGACTCGAACATTGGCCGTTCGGCCGTTCGCCGAATTCCGAACGTTTTGGCCGTTCGCGTCAAAATTCGAGTGACGCGCGCGCGGACCACAATGCACTGCGTTGGCGCAGTGCATTGCTGCCCGATGATTGGCCAAGCATGCACTGTGACCCCGCATGCTTGGCCAATCGCAGCGCCGGCAGCGAGGAGAGCCATGATTGGCCACAGGCATCCTGCCTGTGGCCAATCATAGCTCAGGCTGTGTAGTGCACGCCCCACACTATATAAGGCCGCCTTTAAGGCGGCCTCCTGTAGTGTGTTACTTTGCATCTGAAGCAGTGGGTGTTCTGTGTACCTTCAACACAGTACACACCAATCGTTTTTGGCTGATTTCCTATCTTGCTGCTGTGTAGTGGTTGTTGTCTGTGCCCTGACTGCAGTATACACCACTATATTCACCTCACCTATATAGCTAGTGATCTAGCTTTAACCACTTAACAACTGCCCATTGCCGATTAACGGCTTCAGGGCGGTTGTTTAACTCAGAGAGGCCGTTAATTAACGGCCTCCCAGAATTCTGCTCTCGCGTGCCCCGAGGTGTGCGCACTCGAGAGCATCCGTGACCGCCGGGTCCATGGGACCCGGCGCATCACGGTAAACGGCCGCTCATAGCGGCCGTTTACCACGTGATTGCTCCGTCAAATGACGGAGTGATCACTTGGAAACAAACCGGCGTCATGTTATGACGCCTGTTCCTACCTCCCCTTTCTGTACCGATCGGTACAGCGGAGGGGAAAGAGATCGGTGTCAGCAGCGATGTGGGCTGCATCTGCAGTGCCCACATCGCTGCTCACCGAATTTAACCCCTCAATTCCCTGCCAATACTCTGCAATACCAGTGCATACTCTGCAGTACCCTGCCATTACTCTGCAGTACCCCGCCATTACTCTGCAGTACCCCGCCATTACTCTGCAGTGCAGTACCCCGCCATTACTCTGCAGTGCAGTACCCTGCCATTACTCTGCAGTGCAGTACCCTGCCATTACTCTGTAGTACCCCGCCATTACTCTGCAGTGCAGTACCCCGCCATTACTCTGCAGTGCAGTACCCCGCCATTACTCTGCAGTGCAGTACCCCGCCATTACTCTGCAGTGCAGTACCCTGCCATTACTCTGCAGTGCAGTACCCTGCCATTACTCTGTAGTACCCCGCCATTACTCTGCAGTGCAGTACCCCGCCATTACTCTGCAGTGCAGTACCCAGCCATTACTCTGCAGTGCAGTACCCCGCCATTACTCTGCAGTGCAGTACCCTGCCATTACTCTGCAGTGCAGTACCCTGCCATTACTCTGTAGTACCCCGCCATTACTCTGCAGTGCAGTACCCCGCCATTACTCTGCAGTGCAGTACCCTGCCATTACTCTGCAGTGCAGTACCCCGCCATTGCTCTGCAGTACCCCGCCATTACTCTGCAGTGCAGTACCCTGCCATTACTCTGCAGTGCAGTACCCTGCCATTACTCTGTAGTACCCCGCCATTACTCTGCAGTGCAGTACCCCACCATTACTCTGCAGTGCAGTACCCTGCCATTACTCTGCAGTGCAGTACCCCGCCATTACTCTGCAGTACCCCGCCATTACTCTGCAGTGCAGTACCCCGCCATTACTCTGCAGTGCAGTACCCCGCCATTACTCTGCAGTGCAGTACCCTGCCATTACTCTGCAGTGCAGTACCCTGCTATTACTCTGTAGTACCCCGCCAATACCCCGCCAATACACTGTAATACCCTGCCATAAATTGCCATACCCAGCCATACTCAGAGATACCCAGCCATACTCGGTGATACCCTGAAATACCCAGCCATAGACGCCCCCCACCCCTCACCGCCCTCCGGTGCTTCTACCAACTCGCCAGTACGATCAAAGCCAGAATCTTTTTTTTATTTTTTATTTCAGGCTTCCCAGCCTAGAGGTGAGATGTGGGGTCATATTGACCCCCCAGATTTCACTGTAAAGAGGACCTGTCACCCCATATTCCTATTACAAGGGATGTTTACATTTCTTGTAATAGGAATAAAAGTGATCAAAAATATATTTTTGGGAAAAAAAATGTCAAACTAAAATAAATAAAGTAAAATGAACAATAAAAAAATAAAATAAAAATTAAAGCGCCCATGTCCCCATGTGCTCGCATGTGCCACACATGTGAGGTATCGCCGAGAATGTTAGAGCGAGAGCAATAATTCTAGTCCTAGACCTCCTCTGCAACTCAAAACATGTAACCAGTAAAAAAATATTTAAAGCGTTGCCTATGGGGATTTTTTAAGTAGCGACGTTTGGCGCCATTCCACGGGCATGTGCAATTTTGAAGAGTGACATGTTTGATATCTATTTACTCAGCATAACTTCATCTTTCACTTTATGCAAACATTGGGCTAACAAGTGGTTAATAATAGAGCTTGCAGTCAGTAGTGTTAGGAGTGCGTGCTGTCTGCGTGCTCTGTACCCAGTACATACCGCTATAATATAGGGCAGGCCCCTACTTTCAAACATCCAACTTACAAACATCTCCTACTTGCAAACGCAAGGAGACAGCAGCAAGTGAGATGAAAAAAGATGGACGACAAAACAAATTATACAGGGGTGATAACCCTTCCCTATGTTTTCCAAAAAGCTTAAAGATAGTTTTTTTGACTGGAGCTACACTTTAAAAATGTACCGGTTGAAAATGACAAACAGATTCAACTTAACACAACAAACCTACACAGTCCCTGTCTTGTCTGCTGTTCTGAGTATATAGGGCCTGGGGGCCACACGCATTTCCTTTTTTTAATATGGGTACGGGGTTCCCCTTAATATGCGTACAAGACCCAAATAGGCTGGTAATGGGCAGGGAGGGCTATCCATGCCATGTTTCTCAATGATTTTCAACCATATTGCAGGAACCAGATATAACATTAAAACCGCAAGCAGTTTTAAATGGTGTTATTTCCGTTTAATGTCATTTTGTGCAGGGACTGTTCTAAACACAGGAAACACGTGACACTTCACAGGCATACTACAGACACCCCGCAGGCACCATATTTAAAGGAATATTTCACTTTTTTTTTTCACTTTAATCGTCATTAAAATCAGTGCTCCCGCCAAAACGGTAGTTTTTAAAACTTTTTTTTGCAGTGACCCATGTCCCCTGAGGCAGGAGGCAGGTCGCCAAACCCTTTTTAGGACACTATCTTGCATATTAGCCGTTAAAATGAGCACTTTCCAATTCGAACGTTCGAGTCCCATAGACTTCAATGGGGTTCTAACGTTCGTACCGAACGCGGGGGTCGTTCGCAAGTTCTGGTGCGAACCGAACCGGGGGGTGTTCGGCTCATCCCTAGTCAGGAGTACAAAACAAAAAGAGTGCAGGAATCGGGGTGTGTAACGCACAGTGTAGGGGTAAGGAAAGGGCAAAATACTCCCACAAGCTATACCCTCCCCCACTTTACCCTTTCAGCATAAAAATCATACTCTAATTTGCATACTAACCGGCCTCAGCACAAATCCTCTCTATCCCTCCCAGAACAAGTCCTTCTCCAGCCTCCCCAAATCCCCAGACCCAGCAAAATCCCCCCTTCTGCCCTATTCTAGCACTTATCCCCACACCATTAGGGTTTCCCCCTCACAGCACAAATCCTCTCCTCCTCCCCAATCCCCCAACATTTCTTCTGCTATCAAATTTCCCCCTCAAGTACAAATCCCCCCTCCCCCAAATCCCTCCTTCTCCTTCACAACCTAAAGACCCATACACACGGAGAGAATGTCGGGAGACAACGACCGATTTAAAAAAAAAAATGTCTGAAAGGAAGAAAGAAAAAATGTCCGAAAGAAGCCATCTGTTCGGCCGGCTTCTGTTGGATGAGCATACTGGAAAACCAGCATCCGACCATCTCCTGATCAGCCAATGACAGAGAGCGTTTATTGGAGTGTTCTGGCGGGGGGGGGGGGGGCGTCCCCCTGTCAGAACACAACAGCTCAGCGGGGGAGATCACTGAACTAGTTGCCAGCCCCATTCTGGCAGAGCGGTGTGCTGCTCCTCGCCTTCTCCTCTATGTCCAGGAAAATATTGCAGCAGGAGGAGGAGGGTTGGGTTTAGTGCACTGTGCTCTGCAGTGCACTGTGTGTCAGAGATTCCGGCTGGTGGCTGCCATGCAAAACATAGCTTGTGGCATGCAGGAGCCAAGACGCCCCACACATGGCACAGGCATGTTTTACTCAGGCTTCAGTTTGTGTGAATATCAAGCTTTGACAAAGCATTTGCAGAGCTTTTAGCAAGCTTTGTTGAAGTATTTAAAATACCATTCATCTCTAGTTTGTAAACGTTGAACATATATCCTAATGAGAGTGTTGATTGCCACTTTAACAACTTGCCTACATGGCACTTATACCCCTTCCTGACCAGGCCAATTTTCAACTTTCAGTGCTCCCATACTTTGAATGACAATTACTCAGTCATGCAAACTGTACCCATATGAAATTGTCTTTTGGTGGTATTTAATCACTACTGTTTTTTTATTTTGTTGTTGTTTTTTTTGCGCTATAAATAAAAAAAGTTAAAATGCATTTTTTTGTTTTTGTTATAAAAGTTTGCAAATTAGTAATTTTTCTTCATAACTTTTTGTCAAAAGTTATACTGCTACATATCTTTGGTAAAAATAACCCAAATCAGTGTATATTATTTGGTCTTTGTGAAGGTTAAAGAATCTACAAGTTTTAATTGCAATCATTGAAAATTGATCACACCTGATGTACGGATGGCCTTTCTAAATTCTCAAGACACTAACAAACCGGGACAATACAAAATACCCCAAAATTACCAATTTTTGGAACATATTCCAAGGTATTTAGTAAGAGGCATGGTGAGTTTTTTTTTTTAAGTTATCATTTTCTACCACAATTATTTGCAAAATTAAGATTTTTTTCTCACAAAATTGTCATAGTAACAGGTTATTTCTTTCAGATGGCATATGCATACTTGCAACTACATCCCAAAACACATTCTGCTACCTTTCCTGAGTATGGGAATACCACATGTGTGAGACTTTTTCACAGCCTGTCAACACGGAGAGGCCCAAGCACTGTAAGGTGTTTTAGGGACAGAAATGACACATCTAATTTAGTGTTACATTTTTGAAGGCCCTGGAGCAACAGGACAATGGAAATGGCCACAAAAGGACCACATTTTTTAAATCAAACACCCCAAAGTATATTCTACGAGACATAATGAGTCTTTTGAACAATTTTTTATACAAGTGTTTTTGGAAAATGTGGAAATTAAATGAAAACATTTTTTTATGCATTTTTTTTTACACATTTTAATGCCACTGATGGGCACTGATGAGGATCCACTAATAGGGTTGGACTGATGTGCACTATTGAGCACTAATAGGGCACTGTAGTGGCATTGATGAGCATTTGCTGATGGCACTGTAGGACACTGATGGATCTGTAGGTCATTGATGAGCACTGATAAGCACTCCCTGATGGCACTGATGGGCACTGAAAAACACTCACTGATGGGCACTGTAGTGGCACTGATAAGTGATGTAGTGGCACTGTAGGGCACAGATAAGCACTATAAGGGCACCATAGGGCACTAATGAGCACTGTAGTGGCACCATCTGGCACTGATGAGCGCTGTAATGGTACCATAAGGCACTAATGAGCACTGTAGGGCACTGATGAGCACAGCAGTGACACTGATATTAGTGACACTGATGGGCACTGTAGTGGCACTGACGGACACTGTCATGGCACTGATGAACACTGCAGGGAACACAGAATCAAGCCAACTCACCAATACCATGTGTGAAGAGAGGAGAGGAGAGGGAAACATCACAGCAGTGTGATCTGAACCGGGCAGATCCGGTGTATTGACAAAGTGATTAACCTGTCATTGGACAGAGAGATCACAGGATAAAGGGCTGCTGTGATTGACTCTTTGTCATGGTTATGCAATAGAGTTTGTCTGCTTACCTGTCTCCATGTGTTCATCTCTAGAGACCAGCCGACTCTCACCTGACTGCTTTGGTAATCCCTCCTCTGGCATGGCTCCACCCTAGCTCCTATCAGAGAACTCTATATTTACCTGTGCACTGCAGGCCTACCCTGCTGATCAACCTTTGTTTTTTGGGCTTCCTGTTACCTGCCATGTGCTCTTCTGTTGCTCTGTTACTGACTTTGGCGTGTCCCTGACTATCCCTGTTTGCCTGTGATCCCGACCTTTTGGCGTGTCCCTGACTATCCCTGTTTGCCTGTGATCATGAACCTTTGGCTTGAACTCTGCTGTCTTTGTCTGCTTGTGGCCCTGACCTTGGCTTTATCCCTCACTATCCCTATCCTCCTGTTGCCTACTGTGGGTGTGAGCTGGGGGACCCTGTGGGTCGCGACCTGGAGCCAGTTGCAGCCCAGTCCATCCTCACCACTAGAGGCTCTGGTGAACACCTGCTGGCTCTTAGATTCCGCGCCCCAGGGAATCTTACTCTCTAACCCTGGTGGGATCCGTCTTGGTGTACTGGTGGCCCTGCCTTCCTTTTCACCTTGACTCCCCTCCGCAGCAGTCAGCCATAGGGTCCACAACCTCTCGGTGCACTCCTGATCCCTACTGTGTGCATCTGTCACCTGGCCTCTAGGTGACCTGACACTCTTTACCCCAATCCATAATGCACTGGGTCCAAAGAACCCAGCTATTCAAGACACTTCAGAATGTGTGAGAATAAGAGGCCTTCATATGATGGCTTGTGACAGGTACTCGAGTACTCTGCTGGGCTGGTGACAGGTACTCGTTTACTCTGCTGGGCTGGTGACAGGTACTCGTTTACTCTGCTGGGCTGGTGACAGGTACTCGTTTACTCTGATGGGCTGTGACAGGTACTCGGTTACTCTGATGGGCTGGTGACAGGTACTCGGTTACTCTGATGGGCTGGTGACAGGTACTCGGTTACTCTGCTGGGCTGGTGACAGGTACTCGTTTACTCTGCTGGGCTGGTGACAGGTACTCGTTTACTCTGATGGGCTGGTGACAGGTACTCGTTTACTCTGATGGGCTGTGACAGGTACTCTGTTACTCTGATGGGCTGGTGACAGGTACTCGGTTACTCTGATGGGCTGGTGACAGGTACTCGGTTACTTTGATGGGCTGGTGACAGGTACCTGGGTACTCTGACGGGCTGGTCACAAGTCCTCTTTATTGGTGGGGGTAATCAGTGTGTGGTGTATACTGTAGGAGGTAACCACACGATCAGTGTAAGCTCTAATGAGCAGGGCCCTCTGATCCCTCCTGTATTGATTTGTATTGTAAGTGTACTGTCTGCCCTCATATTGTAAAGCGCTGCGCAAACTGTTGGCGCTATATAAATCCTGAATAATAATAATAATAATCAGTGTGTGAGGAGGAGAGCCTGGTAACAGCTTGTTACCGCCGTTTGTTCACATTCTGTGATTGGACCCCCAGGGGGCCTGCAGTAGCGGTCAAAAACACCCAAGATGTCATATGATGACCGCCTGGAGGGACATAGTGTTCCCGAGGATGTCATATGACAATGGTCTGGTATGGAAGTGGTTAAAAGCCTAAACAAAGCTTACTGAAAGCTATGCAAATGATTTGTCAAAGCTTGAAGTTCACACTGCTCTTATACATACATAGTTACATAGTAGGGGAGGTTGAAAAAAGACACAAGTTCAACCTATGTGTGTGATTATATGTCAAAATTACATTGTATATCCCTGTATGTTGCAGTCATTCTGGTGCTTATCTAATAGTTTCTTGAAACTATCTATGCCCCCCGCTGAGACCACAGCCTGTGGAAGGGAATTCCATATCCTTGCCACTCTTACAGTAAAGAAGCCTCTACGTAGATTAAGGTTAAACCTCTTTTCTTCTAATTTCAATGACTGGCCACAAGTCTTGTTAAACTCCCTTTTTTATCCGTATTGTGGAGTCACCAGTACGGTATTTGTATATTGAAATCATATCCCCTCTCAATCGTCTCTTTTCCAGAGAGAATAAGTTCAGTGCTCACAACCTTTCCTCATAACTAATATCCTCCAGACCCTTTATTAGCTTTGTTGCCCTTCTTTGTACTCTCTCCATTTCCAGTACATCCTTCCTGAGAACTGGTGCCCAGAACTGGACAGCATACTCCAGGTGCGGCCGGACCAGAGTGTGTATCTTGTTCAGAGGCCATGATGGAAAAGTCAGTAAGTTTATTTATTTTATTTTGTCTAGTAAAACTTTTGCTTTTTTCTCAGGGATAACACTGGTATCAGAGGTTCCTAATAAATTTATAGACACATGATTTCCATCACTGGAGATTGGAGTCACAACATTTGTCACATTTGTCACCACGTGCATCCTCCCTCTGCATAATTTTTATTTGTCCTTTGAGAAGAGTATAGAAAATTTTAGTAAGGAACATTACAGCAAGGAAATTTCCAGATAAGAAAATTATTTACACCTTATTATTCATGAAGGGAGGAAGGAGCATGTTGGTTCCAGTAGGGAAGTTTCTGGAAAGGAAGCCTCTGGAAACATTATAATTCATGACAAAGATAGGAATGGGCCAATACGTCTATAAGGTGTTCTGGAAACGTCTTTATTCATGAAGGGAAAAGGGAGGATGTTGGTTCTAGTAAGGAAGCCTCTGGAAAGGAAGCCTCCAGAAACGTTATTATTCATGAAGGGGGCAGGGATGGGTCAATATCTATATGAGGTGTTATTGATACTTTAATATTTACAAAAGGGAAAAAACGAGGTCACATGCATACTGCTGAGAAGGATACTGGTCCCAGTAAGTAATCTCTGGAAAGGGAGCTCCAGAAATGTTGTTATTCATGAAGCAGGCAGGGATAGGCCAATATATATATTGTAACCTAGGGGACAGGTAGCAGGTACAAAGCTCCCTGGGACGAGCACTCTTTCAGGTACAGGTACCAAATTCAGTGAGGTAGTGACAAACAGTGCGGTGTTTATTTGTGTTATATACATGTCTATATACTGGTGTTGTGCAGTGTCTCAGAAAACAAAATAGGAACAAAAGTAGCAAAACAAAACCTAGCCATATATTGGCACTAATTCTACAATATATATATATATATATATATATATATATATATATATATATGATACACAGGTCCTAACTAAAAGCCTGAGTAAGCCTACAGCTTGTCAGCTTCCACAGATACAGTTTAACACATTTTTTACCAATCTTTTGCTCTCACAGACCAGTGTTGTCTGTGTTTTCCAGGCCGAGAGTACTGGCTGGCTGACTCAGGTGAGTTTAAATTAGCCTGGAGGAAAGGACCAAGATCTGAACTGGATCGTGGATCAGAGATCCCTGAAGGTGCATGAGATGAGCCTGGGAGATGTAAAAAGACCAAAAAAAAAACCTTTTCCAGGCTCCCTCTGGGACGCTCTGCTACATAAAAAAACTAAAAAAAAAATTATATATATATATATATATATATATATATATATATATATATACACACACACACACACACACACACACACACACACACACACACACACACACACACACACACACACTATAAAATTTGCTTTAAGGGGAAGGGATACACATGTGTGCATGAGGGAAGCTGAGGGGGAAGAATGCTGCCACAGAACGATTTGAAGAGAAAAGCTACTACAGTATTGAATGGACCCCAAAAAGAGCAACTTGGCAGTTTGGGCTGCCTTGAACATTAAAAGGGTTCTTCATTAGGATTCTCAACTACTATGGATTATTATTTCTCTCGGCTCCCTTCCCGTTATGAGGCGACACCCACCATGGCAGTCCCAGGCATGCCAATGGGTGTATTGAGCCTGGGAAGCATGGTGCGGGTGCACGAGGGAGGGCGTTACTGGGGATGTGTGGAAGTGATCAGGTGGCCACAGAGCCATCTGATAGCTTCCATCTGACTGCCAGCATTTGGCTTGTAAGTTACACACACTCCTGGTGGTTGCAACTGCTGTGAGGGTATGTAAAACCCTCCTCTGCTACTGATAAAGTTTTTACGGGTTAAAACTGTTTGCAGCACATATTGACTACTAGTTGATGTTGTCTTGCTGTACCAGTTAATATAGGTCTATGGTATTGAACCTACTATTGCAATAAAGTACCTGTTGTTGTAAAACTAATTGTTATCTGCCACATACTTACATTTATAGAACATTACTGGATATCCACTGGAAAAATATGGGACAGAATAGCCATAGAGAGAAAATGACTTTGCTGTCTATAAAAACAGGGCTACTGTGCCTCATTGTCAGGCTGTATAGACATCCATATTTGTGATAAAAAAAAAGGTGCACAGCGTTTGCAGCATTATTACATGCTTGACCACCATTTTAAGTCTATAGCATCTTCCATTTTTTGAAAAGAGCAGCTTTTTAATGATAACGATGTCGCACACGGGACACCAAAGCATACGATTCAGTATAAACAAAGACTCTTACATGCTCTTACATTTCTTTCTCAATATAATTCTTTTAAGCATCAGAGTGCCATTTATCGCCAGCTCCTCAGAAACAAGCCCTGTGGGGTTTAAATCCCTGAAACAGCTGGTGGCCGCCTCGTAAGTAACAGGCTGAGAGCATTATGCAGTGCGCGGCTTTTGAAGTGTACGGTATCTTATATCTGTGTGTAAATTCTATCAGTGAGGAAATATGGCATAAACTGTTGTGACAGATCAGCGAGAGCTCAAAGCCCAAATGTAAACAAAGGCTGTAAAACTCCACAGAAGAGACATCTATCTGTTCAACTGGAAGTGTTAAAGTGCCTCTATATTATGGCACTGCTGAGAGTTTGGCTGACTATCCTTGGCAGAGCCATCTCGCGTGACATAACCAATGGGATGTATCAGGATACCTATGGAGCTGGTTGGTTACTTGTTGGATGACAGACAGTTATTTTTTCAGATATGTGTTCTTTACTAGCAAACTTGGCTTTGGATGTGATCTCTTCAAAGTAAGCGTTTTGTTCCACAAACGATTAGTCAGACTTTAGGTAAAAGTATACAATAATATCATAATCAAAATAGTAAATATAAAATCTACTGATTGAATTGTACACAGACAAATTCAATTTGTGTTGATATACTTTTAAGGGCTCGTCACATGTGTGGTAGCCCTTGCTGCCCATCTAAGGCCTCATTCAAACAAGAGTATACCACGTGCGAGGGGCGTGTTTGCTCACAGTTGAAAGCACAGGTGTGCCTTGTAACCCCTCGCAGGCAGTCCCATTCATGCCAATTGGGGTGCAGAGGCTGCAAAAACACAGCCCCTGCTCCCAATTTGACAGCAGTGTGGGTGTGGGTCCAAGCGGGGGTCCCTGATGGATGTCAAATGCAAGTGTGAATAAGGCCAGAAAAATTATCCATGGTGGATCAGTTTTTAGAGGACATTTGATAGATGGTAAGGCTCTATGTTGCCTCCTTACTGCCTAATTTAACCATGTAAATGTCACACCACCGTGTCTCAATCACATGGATTGCATGTGGTTGCACCGTGGCCCCAAACACTTGCATGTACAATATCTCACAAAAGTGAATACACTCCTCACATTTTTGTAAATATTTTATTATATCTTTTCACGTGACAACACTGAAGAAATTACACTTTACAACAATGTAAAGTAGTGAGTTTACAGCTTCTATAACAGTGTAAATTTGCTGTCCCCTCAAAATAACTCAGCACACAGCTATTAATGTCTAAACCGCTGGCAACAAAAGTAAACCCCTAAGTGAAAATGTTCAAATTGGGCCTAATTAGCCATTTTCCTCCCTGGTGTCATTTGAATCGCTAGTGTGACAAGGTCTCAGGTGTGAATGGGGAGCAGGTGTGTTAAATTTGATGCTATCGCTCTCACTCTCTCATACTGGTCACTGGAAGTTCAACATGGCACCTCATGGCAAAGAACTCACTGAAGATATGAAAAAAAGAATTGTTGCTCTACCTAAAGATGATCTAGGCTATTAGAAGATTGCCGAAGATTGCCAAGATCCTGAAACTGAGCTGAAGCACAGTGGCCAGGACCATACAGCGGTTTAACAGGACAGGTTCCACTCAGAACAGGCCTTGCCATGGTTGACCAAAGAAATGAAGTGCATGTGTTCAGTGTCATATCCAGAGGTTCTTTGGGAAATAGATGTATGAGTGCTGCCACCATTGCTGCAGAGATTGAAGGAGTGGGGGGGGGGCAGCCTATCAGTGCTCAGACCATACGCTGCACACTGCATCAAATTAATCCACATGATTGTTGCCCCAGAAGGAATCATCTTCTAAAGGTGATGCACAAGAAAGCCTGCAAACAGCTTGCTGAAGACAAGCAGACTAAGGCCATGGATTACTGGAACCAAGTCCTGTGGTCTGATGAGACCAAGATAAACGTACTTGGTTCAGATGGTGTCAAACGTGTGTGGCAGCAACCAGGTGAGGAATACAAAGACAAGTGTGTCTTGTCTAGTGCCAGGGCCGTCTTTAATATTGATACCGCTGGAGGGATCCAGATGACTCAAGATAGGGGCAGAGGTAAAAAGTCCTTTTAAGGTGGTAAAAGCCATCTGGGCCTTGAAAATCCAATGGAACTGGACATTTTTCTTATTCAGCTGTGTGATTGAAGAAATGATGCTAGAAAACCCCTTGATAAACCTGCGTTAAAAGTTTGCGAACCCGACAAACCATTGTACCCCCTTCTTGTCTAATGGTGCGGGCCAGTCTAGGACAGCTGTGACCTTCTACGGATCCATTTTGAACCCCTCAGTAGAGATTATCAGGCCCAGAAACTGGATACTCTGCCGCTCAAATTCCCATTTTCGGGTTTGGCATATAGCCCGTGTTGACGGAGTCGGCAGAGTACAGTTTTAATATGCTTCCGGTGATGATCCAGGGATGTGGAGAAAATCAGGATGTCATCCAGATAAACGATTACTAAAATGTCTAGGCAATCTCTGAAAATATCATGCACAAAGTGCTGAAAGGTTGCAGGGGCGTTACATAGACTGAAGGGCATCACTAAGTACTCATAGTGGCCCAATCCGATACGGAAAGCTGTCTTCCACTCATCTCCTGAACAATTTTGCACCAAGTTGTAGACCCCTTGCAGATCCAGCTTAGTGAAGACAGCTGCAGTGCGTAATCTTTGGAAGAGCTCGGGTACCAGAGGCAAGAGGTACTGGTTCTTAACCGTAACTTTATTCAACTCCCGGTAGTCCACACAGGGTCGTAAGGTATGATCCTTCATTTTCAACAAAAAAGATCCCTGCTCCTGGCGGAGAAGTAGATATGATGAATCAACTTTTAAGGTTCTCATCTACATATTCCTTCAGCGCCCCCAACTCCCGCTCAGACAGAGGGAAGATTCGTCCAAAGGGAATTTCTGCCCCTGGCAGTAACTCTATTGGGCAGTCATTGGAGCTGTGAGGAGGGAGAGATTCAGCTCCCCGTTTACTAAAAACATCCAGAAACTCATAGTATGGTTCAGGTACTAATAAACATACTTCTGAGTCAGGTTCCATACATAGTAGGGGGCCAGATGCTCTTGGAGGTGTGAGAAGGCAATGTTCCTGGCAGTAGAGTGATTGGAACTTGATACTTCTGGAACCCCAGTCAATTTGCGGATTATGGATGCATCCATAAAAGAGTTTATTAAAAAAAAAAAAACATTTGTAGATTTCCCTCCCTCTCCACATGATGCTGCAATGGGGACATTCTATACTTCTGCTAATGTCTGCTTAAAGCAGAACTAAACACTGCAATATTCACCTTCACTTTCTTGCCAGCACCAATATCTTTTCCTTGGCTTCTACCAGATAACTTGAGTCATCTTGATTGTTGGTTACAGAATTACGTTACTATTGCACATACACACAGGATTTTATTCATTCAAGCACCAAGGTGTGCTGTGAATGAACACAGAGCTACACATGTAGCTAGGTTTCATCTGTATGTTCTCTGGAGAAAAAAAAGGAACCAAAGAATACCAGAAAAGGACCACCTTTTGGTTTTTACAATATGTAGGTAATAAAAGATGCCCTGACAAAACAATTCACATCCACTTTTGGCCTACTCTTCAAAATAGCTTGGTATAGCTTTCTTAATAAGATAGTTTTAATAATGGAGTACAGTATTTTAATTCAAGTAGTAATAATGTAAATTAAGTGTAGCGCTAACCCCCCAACCCCCATTAGAGCCCTGCATCCAGACACAGTATTGTTCACAGCCAGGTGCATAACTTTTGCTCGTTCCTCCAATGATCAGTCTAATGCCCCATACAGACGGTCGAATATTCCGACAACAAAATCCTTCGTTTTTTTTTCCAACAGATGTTGGCTCAAAGCTGTCTTGCATACACGCAGTTGCACAAAGTTGTCAAAATTTCCGATCGTCAAGAACGCGGTGACGTACACCTCGTACGACGGGACTATAAAAGGGGAGTTCAACACCACGTGTGGTACCCTTTGGGCTCTGGCTGATCTCGTGTTTATTGTGTGTTAGTAGAAGTTTGGTTAGAGACGATTCGTGCTTTTCAAACTTGTGCTTCAGATCGTTACTGCTCTTAAGTTTGTGCTTGTGGGCTCGTATCTGCTTATCAGTGCGTGTAGTCAGTTCGCATTTGTTTGTCATTGGGTGCTATTTTATATAGTACTCTTTGATTCTCAGTGCATTGTCCGCTCGTTACGGATTTTCAGTTCGTTCTTTCAGGCCTTGCTGTTTATTAGTGCTTTCTGTTAGGCCGTTCTGACCAGCCGACCGTTTTGAAGCCATGTTGCAATTACGTACTCATCATAGAGTTCGTGCTGTGCAGGGGCTTGGTGTTGGGCTTTTAGCTTTGACCCACGCCCGGTCTATGAACAGGGCAAGGAGGAGTTCATGGAGCAAGAATTGGTTGCTCCAGAGTGACCTATTCTCACACATGCCTTTGCTTCGTGAGATCCGGGAGAATAATTCTGATGATTTCAGGAATTATCTCAGGATGATGGACTCCGTTTTTCACCATCTGTTGGCTTTGCTGTCCCCTTACATCAGCAGGCAGGATACCCACATGAGGCAAGTCATCACTCCGGAGCAGAGGCTAGTTGCCACATTCCTCATTTGGAACCCTCCCTCCCCCGACCGCTAAGTCAGCTGACACCAATCCTCTGTCTGCTGACTTTGCCAACCCATACACCCTATACCTACCTCTTTTGTGGTAAGATTTATGGATGAATTCACCAAAGCATGTAGTTCAAGGGCCTGCCTGAATACTTGAATACTGAATACTTGAATACCTGAGATCTGCGCTGTAGCCATTATCCTAATAATGGCTACAGCGCAGATCTACATTGCCGGGACTATGTCTATTGACGTTGTCCCCTTTTCTCGCTCCCCATGTGCTCTCGTGAGCTTGCATCAGGGAAAATCTGTCTTGGCCGCGTCCCCTGAAAACATATGAGATCCTCTCTCATTGTCAGCTCTCTCTCCTCACACAGAGACAGCGTGTAAGGAGGGAGAGCTTCTGTGAATCAGTGTGAGTGAATTCTATTGTAGAAAAAAGCAAAGTGTGCCCAAACAGTGCCCAATCAGTGCCCACAGTGACTCATTAGCAGCTATAGCTAGTGTAATCTGTGCCCACCTGTGTGCATCAGTACCCTCTTGTGCCACCAGTGCATCTGTGTCATCTGTGTCCATCTGTGCCCGTCTGTGCCCCATCATCAGTGCCCATCTGTGCCACCTAATCAGTGCAAATCTGTGCCGACCCATCGGTGCCTATTTGTGCCACATCAACAGTGCCCATCTGTGCCACCTCAACAGTGCCCATCTGTGCAATAAGTACACATCTGTGCCGACTCATCAGTGCCCATCAGTGCCACCTCATCAGTGCCACCTCATCAGTGCATATCAGTGCCCATCTGTGCCACCTCATCAGTGCCCATCTGTGCCACCTCATCAGTGCATATCTGTGCCGCCTCATTAGTGCACATCTGTGCAATCAATCAATGCACATCTGTATTGCTTCATCAGTGCACATCTGTGCCGCCTCATCAGTGCACATCTGTGTGATCAGTGCCCATCTGTGCCGCCTTATCAGTGCACATCTGTGCCATCAATCAGTGCACATCACTGCACGTCTGTGCTCATCAGTGCCACCGCATCAGTGCCCATCAGTGCAGGCTTAGCACACCCCTGTGCAGTCTCATCACCACTAGCAACCAACCATGTCTAAAAGATGCTTTTCCGCCAAGAAGGCACAGAGAGCAACAGGGATCGCTCTTTTTCAGATTCCCTCTGACATAAATTATTAGCCAGTCCTCAGTAGTGAAACACTGAGTGACTCAGAGGAGGAAGATATTTGGCCCGCCAAACGAAGGCGTTCTAGTGAGGAGGCAGTGGTATCCCCCAGCACCACAGTGCCATCCACCAGCACTGTAGTGCCATCCACCAGCACCGCAGTACCTCGGCAAGAAAGGCCAAGTACCAGTGGGGTATCACCTCAGCCCAAAAGGGTTAGGACCCATGCCAGCCTTCCCTATGCCCTTCAGAACCCCTTGTGGCTTTCCCCTAATTGAGGAGAAGCCAACGTTCCCCCTGTTTCACTGCCTAGCCAGGAGTCAAGGTGGACATGGAGAATTTTACCCCAATACATTTTTTTTTAATTGAATTTTTACGGAGGGCATGTTAGCATCAATTGTGGCCCAGTGCAACCTGTATGCACAGCAACTTATTTTGCAAAATCCAACATCCTATTATACCCATCCTTACGAGTGGAGAGACCTAACAGTGGAGAAGTTCAAGGTTTTTTTAGGCCTCACATTTAATATGGGACTAAACAAAAAAAAATCTATTTGTTCCTATTGGTCAACCCCCCCCCCTCCACCACATGCCGCTCTTCTCCGCGGTAATGCCCAGAACCAGGTATCTGATGATCATGAGGTTCATACATTTCAGTGACACTGACCCAAATTATGACAGGCTTTACAAAATTCAGCCAATACTTTTTCTGAAAAATTCCCCCAAATTGTTTACCCTGGCCCAACACATATGTGTGGATGAGTCCCTTGTTAAATTTAGCGACAGGCTTAAAATTAAGCAATTTATCTCCAGCAAAAGGGCCCGCTATGGGGTGAAGGTGTACAAATTATGTGACCGAGCCACAGGGTACACATATTCCTTCATAGTGTACGAAGGGAAGAACACCCAGCAGCAGCCCCCTAATTGCTTGGACTACTTGGGATCCAGCTGGAAAGTTGTTTGGGACCTCATATACCCCCTACTGGAGAAAGGCTACCACCTGTATATAGACAACTTCTACACATCTCTGCCTCTGTTCCACAACCTTCACCGGAAGATGACGCCAGCATGTGGCACCATAAAAAAGAATCGGAAGGGCTTTCCTCAATTGGAAAATAAAAGTACTTTGCATTTTCGGAAAGTAGCTTCTGTCCCTGATGAAGAATTTATATACACTAATTCAAAACGCATCAGCCTACTCAACTGCCTATCACTTAGAACTGTGTTACATCTAGGTTTCTTTGTTGAAATGTGTTGAAAGTTGCTACTTTCTAATGTCACACCTATGTGAATTTGTATATATTCTATTCTATTTGTCATGATTTGGGTATTAACTTTATGATTACCATTTTTAGAATTTTTGTATCAATAAATCATTTAATTGCTTTATATATAAAATTTTCTTTTTTGTTTATTGCCTTAAAAATCCCAATATTGAAGGTATTCTATTGATATATATATATATATATATCAAGGGATGATGGCAATCACATGCTGTTCCACATGAGCCCTATTAATTTCGAGGACTCCATTAGCAACCTGTGAAGCTCTGGTGAACTCCATGTCCAAAATGCTTAAGGCAGTGCTGGAAAATAATGGTGACTAGTGATGGCCGAACGGTTCGCCCGGCGGTCGTTTCGCGGCGAATTTCCGACTTTCGCCGTCCGCGGGTTCGAACGCCTTTTTCCGTCGTTCGCCCCGGCGGACTTACGTGTTTAATGTATACAAGAACTTTAACCTTTCGTGACACGTTTATCATGTGTTACAGGACAACCAATTGAGACATGACAGCTCATGGACACTTGGACATTCCCCCTAACCTATAAATACACCCGATCCGGTGGCCATTTTACATTCTTTCTTCTGTCACTGTAGGGAAAGGATCCTGTGTGGAGTAGGGACAGAGAAAACGCTAGCTATTTGGTACACAAAAGTTCTTTTCAGGACTGGTATAGGTGTTAGGTCAGCAGCCTGAGTTTCTTTTGTCAGTTTAGATAAAGGGACAGAGCGCTGTATGCTGCTATTTTAGGGACAGCTCAGCCAGATTAGTCTTTCTTCATCATCATCATCATCATCATCATTAGCTGTTACTATCAGGTCCACAAAAGAGCTGTTCCAGCTAATCGTTCCAGCCTACTCTTTTTTGCCAATTTGTATAGGGACAGGCAGGAAGCAGTGTGTCAGGCAGTGAGGATAATTTTAAAGACTTGCTGACTTCAGGTGGTGTACACAGTATATAATACAGTGCAGCAAGTGTACACAGTATATAATACAGTATAGTTCAGTGTTACAAAACAAAACAAAAAAACAGCATGCCCCTTTTTAACAGGGGCATGCAATTGCAATTTTGGAGTAACTGTGAGGAGGAGGCACCACCAAAACCCAAGGCCCAATTTTTCTGCAGAGTGCAGTCCGTATAGTATATATACTGCAGTTCAGAGTATATAGTGAAGTTCATATAGTATATATATATTTTTTTAAAAATAGCGTGGTGTTCCACCCAAAAATCCATACTAGACCCTTTATCTGAGGGATTTCTCCCATAGACTTTTACAGGGTGTTCCACGGCTTTTCGAATTTGCCGTGAACACCCCACATTGTTCGCTGTTCGGTGAACTGGCGAACATGCAATGTTCGAGTTGAAAAAGAAAAAGAGGAGGGGAATACAGCACTAAATGTGTAGTGCAATGTTTAACACAGCATTACATAACACACTACACTGACACCAACACTATACTCACACACTATACTAACACTACACTAACATTTCCTATGGGAAGTTACCTTTTATAATGTGGAACGGGACTATTAGTACTGAGTCATGATTGGAGAAATCATCACTTTGTCCATTCAGGGCTCTGACAATGCTCTTTGCCCTAATTGGCAAAGCCTTTTACCTGACCAGTAGTCAGGTAAAAGGCTTTATCCAATTAGGAACCTAGAATGCACTGTGAAGTGCGCAGTGAATTGTGGGGAGCTTGGCAGGCAAACATTCCGCGAGCACCACACAAATGCAGTGTTCACCACATGGGCAGGCAATGTTCGGGCCAAACTTTTGCTTGGCTCAAACCATTCGCCTAACACTTCCCAACACTACTTTGCTGTCTGTGTAGAACACAGCATCTTTGAACTTAGAGTGACTGTAAGGGTTTTTTTTTTTTTAAATAACAAACATATCATATTTACCTTCACTATAAAGCTCGTTTTGCACTGGGTGACACGAAACCTCATCTTCTGGGGTCCCCCAGCAGCTCTCGCAGCTCCTCCCCATTTTAGATAACCCCCTAGGAGAAGCACTCTGCCAAGGGGGTTACCTTGCAGGTGTGCACCCGAGTCCAGCATTCGTAGTCCATAATCACTGAATGTACGACTGGGCCCCGCCCCCGGTGCCTGGGTCATTGGATTTGATTGACAGCAGCGGGAGCCAATGGCTGCGCTGCTATCAATCTAGCCAATCAAGAGCTGAGAACCCTGGCCAGAGAGACAGCGCATCCCCGCCGGGTCAAGTTGGGGCGGGGGGGGGGGGGGCGGTCACTGCCAGGTGTTTTTTCATCTTAATCTTCAATCTGCATTAAGATGAAAAAACACAAAGGTTTACAACCTCTTTAATGTCCACTTCTGATGTGAAAAGTTCAGCTACCTCAAAGTTCTAGCATAGCTATAGCCGGGGGCTTTTTTTCTTAGAGAATAGGTGCAGGAACTCCCCCTTTCTGAGTCACCTCTTTTCTTCGCCCCTACCCACCTATGAGCACCATTCCTTGGTTTCACCCTCTACCCTCTCCCAGTACTGCCTTCTTTAGAGAATACAAAACTGTAAGGTGTTCGTCTTCTAGATTCCCCTGGATAGCCTAGGCTGGAGTGGCTCAATGGAGGTCCCAATCGCCGGCGGATAACCAAATACACATACACTCATGGGTACGTGGTAACTGATTACAAGGTTTAATGGAAAGTGGACCGTCTTTTATGTGGTATTACACAAAAGCCCTGCCCTGTGAAGGGCCAATAGGGTCATTTACACATACATCAACAATTTTCTTAAACTCATGACATTAGTTCTTTCCTGAAATGTAAGTTAAAGGTTAAATACAATCTTCTGACAGTTATTTTGCCCTTTCAGCATCTGCTGACTGACCATATTCTTGCGTAACCAGTCCTATCTATCTCTGTGCCTCTCACCACAGGCAGATGTTTCCTGATATGTCAACATCTTGCATCTTAATTCTGAACCTATTGAAATGCAAGCCTAAGCATATTGGTACTTGACTTAGTATCTCAATAGGTATCCCCTTATAATCCTCCCTTTGATCATTCTGTGATTTACATAATGATCATTCCTTTTCTAATTTAATAGCACAGGCTTCATACTCCGAACCCTCGTGCTCTTGGTTTTTATACCATACCGTTGGATCTTTAACAATGGAAGTGAGTTTCAGATCCTCCGGAGCGGCCGTGTTTCCCTTTTTACATAAACATTTGATTATCTTATAACAGGCATATAAAAATAGAATGAAGAGGATCACAGTGGCAATTATCATGGCAGTATTTCGGAGCCAAGATATTAATCCCCCAAAATTAAAACTGCTCGAGAATGGATCCCAGTTTTTTCCTATATTTCTTGCCTCTTTCTGTAGTTTATTTACCTCTTCCCTGTGTTGGGCAATAACGTCATAGTAGTCTGGGACTTCGATGCTGGTATTATGAATCCAGGTACAGCACTCATAATCCTCAGTAGTCTCACAGAGGCCAGTAAGGGCTGCACTCATACTTTCTATGGCCAACTCATGTAGTTCTAGTTGCTTCCTAATTGCCCTAGTTTCTAGATTTAGTTTGGTTATGTCATCAGAATTTTTCTCCAGAATCTCATCAATTATGCCAGTGTAATTATTTAATCTTTTCATTAGGTCAATTCCCCACCCTGTCCAGGAAGGGAACCATGCCCAGGCCATATCTTTTTCTAAAAACAATTCTCGTTTATTACGGTGTCTAAGGGGATATCTAGGATGCATGCTAGCTTCAAGGAGGTGACTTCCCTTGTTATCCCCTAATACCCCCATGATAGGAACCAGGGCTGCAAGGTAACACCACCCCTGGGGTTTGGTTGGGATCCAGGGGTGACAGAGTTTGCCGCAGCATATATATGTGGTATTTCCTAGAGCTAGGGGCCGTTTATGGAACACGTTCCTAAGAGTATCAGAAAGGCCAGAGAGCACCAGAATTGACATTAATTGGTGTATTGTAGACTTAGTACTGGAGCTAAGAAAGTCTAAAAAGGTGGCATTTAGGGTGGGATCTGAAGTATGGAAGAAAGAAGGACTGTTAAGCGATGTCATTGAAATGTTAAGTTTTGTTTGTTTGCAAACCTCGGCTCCATCTGTGGTGTTTCCCAGTTGGAAACACCAGTCTGGGAAGTGGCTTCTACCTATAATTTGGAAAGTGTGAGGGTTTTATTTGAAAGGGTCCTAGTAACATTCGTTAGGACGATAGGGGGTGTTCCATTAAGGAGGGGGGTAAAATTCAAGGGGACTGCCATGAGAGGGATTCTAGCTGTACTGGGATGTAGCTTGCTGCAGATCCAGCATTTCTCAAAACCGGATTTTTGAGCATAGCTATATTTGAATTTTAGTAGTAACATCTTGTCAGTCAGTCCCTTAGGTGACTCATTAACGGGTATAATACTTCTACTATGTCTTTGACCGGGGGTATTATTCATCTTAGGTGGTCCACATATCCCTTTTAATAGACCTAAGTCTTCTGGATGATATATACAGTTGGCTATAAACCATGTGGGCAGGAATACAAGTAGTACCAGACTACCCCAGAGGCATACAGCCTTCCCCGACACTGAAGGTAAAAACATTTCTACAAGTTCTTATGCTTGTCCTTCTTCCTCGCTATCGTGTAAGGTTTCAAGGGTTAATTGTCCAATGCCTTCCTGAATCTCTTGCAGTTCCGGTAGCTGTTCGGGTGGGTCGGGTTCTCCTTCAATAGGTGGGGGGTCGGGGGTTGTGGGAAGCGGTGGGCACTTTTTCAGCCTGCTGGCGTGGATCCAGGTGTTTCCTTGGTCAGTCAGGACCGCAGTTCTGGACACCTTTTCAACCTTCCAAGGTCCAGAGTAGATTGGTCCGATCCTTTTTTTGTGGGCCAGTTGCTTGACTAGCACTTGATCTCCTGGGATGAAGGGGTGTGTTGGCTCTATGGAGAGAGGAGAGAAGGTGTCAGAAACTTGTTCGTTCATTTCATGAAGCATACTTACCAGGTTTTTCACGTACATTTCCTGTTGGGAATAAATGTTAATATCAGTGTCTTGGTCTAATGGGGGTAATTCTATGTTTGCGGGGACTCCCATCAAAATTTCAAAAGGTGAAAGTTTCGTTCTGGCGTGGGGTGCCGTCCTAATCTGGAATAGCACAGAAGGGAGGTGATCAAGCCATCCCTTCATTGTGCCCCCTGTGGCCTTTTTCAATTTATCCTTTATATTTCTATTCATTCTTTCCACTACCCCTGCGCTTTGAGGGTGATAGGGGATGTGTAGTTTCCATTGCAGCCCTAACAATTTAGCCACAGCCTGGGTAACGGAGGAGCTGAATGCAGGTCCCCTATCTGACCAAATAGATGTTGGTATGCCAAACCTACAAATCCAGTTATTCAGCAAGCATTTTGCTGCTATATTGGCTGTCTCACCTGCACAGGGAGTGGCTTCAACCCAGCCTGAAAATTTATCTACGACAACGCACAGGAATTTTAGGTTCCCCTTTTGTTTTGGCATGTGTGTGAAGTCTACTTGTAAATCTGTAAGGGGACCTATTGGTGGGGGTAGATGACCATGTAGGCCATGCCGTTTGCCCTGCACATTGTTTTGAGCACAGGTAAGGCAACTTGTGGTCAGGAGTTTGACTTGTTTGTTCAAGGCGTTTGTGCAGAAAGATTTGGTGTACATAGTGGCTAAAGGGACGGCACCTATGTGTCCTGGACCATGAAGGTAGGAGAGAATTAGAATACTGCTTGCCTCAGGTATTCCCAATATCTTCCCCTCTTTTGACCACAGACCCTCTGGGTCTTTGGTCAAGCCAGCCTTCACCCAATACAAGACATCTTCCTCAGTGGCTAATGATTGCATTTGTGCCACTACAGATTTAAAGTTAGGACAGGTGAAAGGATCCTTAAAGTACATGGACGTGGGGGTGGGCTCCTGGGTGGAGGACTGGGCTGCCTTTTTCGCTTCTCGGTCAGCTAAGGCATTTCCCTTGGAAAGTCTGCTATTATCTGAAGAATGTGCTTTTACTTTAATTATTGCCACCTCTTTTGGGAGCAAAATAGCTCGAAGAAGTGCCTGAATCTGGGTAGCATTGGAAATAGGTTTATTATCCGCTGTTTTAAAACCTCTTTTAGCCCATATTACTCCGAAGTCATGCACCACCCCAAATGCATATCTACTGTCTGTGTAAATGTTCACCTTCTTATCTGTAAACAAAATGCAGGCCCTGGTGAGGGCTTCTAGTTCAGCCACCTGAGCCGAAGAGGGGGGCAGTGGTTTGGCTTCTAATACCTTGTTTGGCAACTGGACTATTGCATATCCTGTTTGGAAGGTGGAATCGGAGGGACGGGAGCAACTACCGTCCACAAAAACATCGTCTGCATTGGTAATCGGTACGTCGGTGAGGTCTGGTCTTGGTGATGTGATAGACTCCACTCGTGTTATACAGTCATGAAACTGGTCTGGGTCTCGTGGTAGGCGTAACATGGAGTGCAAAAGACGGACGGCAGGGTTGTTGGCGGGAACATATTTGAGAGACAGATTGTCTGTATTCATGAGGGAAATCTCATATCCACTGAGTCTTTGTGAGGGCATGTGTTGGGTGTTCATGTTCTGTATGAGGTGGGTGACAGAATGTGTGGTGTAAAGCGTCATCGGGTGTCCCAAGACCATCTTGTTGGCATCTTGTACGGCCATAGCACAGGCGGCTAAATTCTGAAGGCATGATGGCATGCCTTGAACCTGAAGGGGGAGTTTTTTTAGATAGGTAGGAGACAGGGCGGTAGCCTGTTCCATGCTGTTGTGTCAAAACCGCGGCAAAAGAGGTCCCCGAGACTACACAGTATAGTTGAAAAGCTTTACCATAGTCTACCAACCCCAGGGCGGGTGCACATGACAAACTGTTCAATAGGGCCTGGAAGGCCTTAAGCCGTTCCTCTGTCCAATCAACCTGCCTAGGGGCTGTTGAGGCGGTGGCCTCTCTTAGTATGCCATCATAATGAGAACAGTCGGGGATCCACTGGCGGCAATATACCACAGCGCCCAAAAATGAGAGCAGGGCTGCCTTGTCTTTTGGGGGGCTCAGAGCTTGTAGGGCTGCGGCGCGTTTGGGGGAGACCATCCTTGTCCCCCTTTTTAGTATGCACCCCAAGTATTCCACTTGTGGCATACACCACTGTATCTTCTTTCTGGATGCTAAATGCCCGATGTGGGCTAGATGGTTCAACAGAGATGTGGAATCGACCGCACAATCTTCAGCAGTGTGACTGCACAAGAGCAAGTCGTCCACATACTGTATTAGCACCGACCCTCGCTCAGGCGTCCAAGATTTGACAGTCTCATTGAGTACCATAGAGACAGAGGCAGCAGGACTATCAACATACCCCTGAGGCAGGCGTGTCCAGGTTAACTGACCCGTCAACTGGCCCTCCGTCCAGGAGAAGGCAAACATAGGCTGGGCCTCTTCCGCAATGGGAATGCTAAAGAAGGCATTTGCTAAATCAATCACTGTGTAGCATAGAGAATGTGCCGGTATACATGAGAAGATAAAAGTGATGTCTGAGACTAGGGGTGGAAGTGGAATCACTTGTTTGTTAACTGCCCTTAGGTCTTGTACAAGTCTCCACTCCCCACTGGCCTTTTTTACGGGGTAAATGGGCGTGTTCCAGGGACTGATGATTGGTTTCAGGATACCTTTTGATATGTAATCATTAATTTGAGGGGAGATGCCTTTGACTTTCTCTGGGGGTAGGGGATACTGTTTTTGATATTGTATCCCCGCATCTGATCGCATTTGGGGTGCATATTGTGTGCAATTAATAAAGCCCACACTACCTTTGTTTTCTGCCCAAATTGTGTGATGGTCAAGGGAGGAAGGTATCATTAGAAAGAAACTCCTGTGTGCATGTCTTTTTGGGCTGTGTAAGTCACAAAGAGGGGAACTTGCAGTGAGGGAGCCGTCTTTGTCAAACTTAATGGTAATGTTTAACTGGGATAATAAATCTCTGCCCATTAGGGACACTGGACAGGAAGTCAGGACAGCGAAACTCTGCATACATAGCTCTAGTCCATCCGGGGTAGAGACTGGTAAAGGCGGGGTGACGGAATGAGTAACCGATGTCCCATTTATTCCAATAGAGTGTCCCTCAGTACACAGTGGTGTGTCATACCTCTCATCATTTAATGAGCTAAAAGTGGCACCTGAATCAAGCAGGAAACACACTATGTGGTTGTCTACGCGTAATATAACTTGTGGTAGACTCTTCCATGATAGGTTGTGGCACACCAGACTGAGGGAAGGGACATACTCTAGGCATCCCTATTGGGGGTGTGTTTGTCGGGTAGACGGCCACTGCATGGGGATTCGAGGGGGAGGTCTGTTAGAGGTTGGGGTGTAGGGTGGCTGTGCAAGCGCATGGTTTTGAGATGGTGTTTGGGGAGGTGGCGGGTATTGGGGGTACCTTGTAGTGTGAGGGGGGGGCGATTAGCAGCATTGTACCCCCTTCCCCTGCCCCTTGGATAGCTCGCCCTCTGTCTATATGGGCACTGTGATTTCCAATGTCCCTGTTCCCCACAATTGAAACATCCTTGGTCAGGTGGGTAGGGCTGCATGGTCATGAAGTGCGATGGTGAGGATGAGGTTTCAGGTGTGACTAGGGTTTGTGTTTGTGTCAAGGAGGGGAAAATTCCCCCTTTTTGTTCAAAGACCCCTGAAGTCTCTCTGGACCTGGCGTCCTTCATAAATTCATCTGGTGCTTGCTCCGCCCATTTGGGGTTTGTGAATTTGAGCAATTGCGTCACTTTGGGATCGCCTCCTGACATGATGGTAGTAGTAAATAATTGTGGTGTGGCCCTATCTACAGCTTTCCATAGGGAGTATACTCTGGTACAGTAATCATAGAATTTCTCTTTAGGTCCCTGCTTGGCTAGGATCAGTTCTTGGAGTGCAGATGATCCTTTGTATAATTTGGACCAATGACCTCCCATGCCTTTCCAAAAGGATATCCAATCCTTATCGGTCTGGATATGGGTTGTCCATAGGTTGTCTACAGGGGCTTCTTCTGGGCTGTCTGGGTCTACAATGCTAAGAATACCTTTTATGTCATCTTTGTCAAGCCCTGTGCCTGCACTATATTTTGCCAGAAAGGTACCTGCATCTCGTGGATACTTCTTGGGATTGGGACATAGTTCTTTTATTTTGGAGAGTGTACCCAAAGGTAATGGTATATGCACCTCGGTGTTCCCTATGGTCATCAAAGGTGCTTTGAATGAGGCCCCTACTACTTCTTTCTCAGTTTCCTCTTCTATGGATAATGTCCCTGTTTTACTAATTGGACCTGACTCCTCAGTTTTGGGAATAGGTGTCTCTTTTGTATGGCTTCTTGTAGTGGTGGGGGGCAGCGCTATAATCCTATCCTGCGCTTCTTTTAACATTTCCTCCTTTTTCCCTAATTGCCTACTTAACTTTTCTAGTTCCTTTTTTAAGTCCTCCATCCCATGTTCCTCTCTCTCTTTTCCCTCCTGGAATTCCTTCTTCCTTTCTTCCAAGTCTTTCTGATACATTTCTAACATTATTTTCCTATCCACTTGTACCTTTTCTGCCTCATTGAGGGCTATTTCTTTTTGTTTTAGGTCTTCCATAAGTGTTTCTAACTCAGTTCTCCTTTTCCCTATTCTCTCTTCTTCCTCCTTTTTCCTCTCTTCAAACTCTTTTATCTTTGCCTCTAATTCCTGCTTTTCGGGACTACCCACTTCTTCTTGTCCTGTAACTTCCTCCTGTCTCCCCTCTTCCTCTCTGCCCCTACTTACTTGTTCCCATTGGGCCACTTGTTGTGGTGTTGCTGTGGTGTGTGCTATGGCGGCTAGGACTACAGGATCCAGTGAAGGATATAGTTGAAGGTATGAACCTGGCGTCCCATCCTCGTTTTTTACCATAACATAAGGTGGGGGTGGACATTGAGGCGGGGGAGGGGGAGGTGAAGGGGGTGCAGGGGCTTCAGCCATAGCACTGGGTCCTATATTTGGAGTAAGCTTTGTAGTTTTATTAATATGCTTCTTTTTATATTTGTGTAGACATTTATCCCATGCATGGTAACAATCTTTCATATATTGAATATTTTCCCACTTGCCTGGAGGGTACGAATTTTTGTGGATTTGGCATATTTTACTTACTTCCTGCCAGTCTTCCTCAGTACAAGGACCATATGGCCCTGGGTCATGTATCCCCAATTGCTGACACCTTTCTCGGACTTGTGTCCAAAATGGTTCTACCTGGGGGCCAGGGATCATATTACTGACAAATTCATAGGGTGATGGGGTGGCCATGGCTTGGGTTGCTGCAGAATTTCCCATCTAGTAGTCTGGGCAGTGTGTGTCTAGTGGCAGGACACAGGTGGTAACACCCGGTTTGTCCAACAATCCGGTCTCTGGTCTGGGAGTAGGATCCCTGATCTTTTTTGGGGCAGATGGACTTATATAAAACTATGAAGATTTACCCTTAATATACGATGAAGGGTAAATCTTTCCTGGTGGCGGGATATACCCCTCTTACACCAAGTCTGCAAGAGAAGCCTGTAGGTCTAGTGGTCAAAAGAATCTACCTTTCATAAATGCTAAGAAAAAAAATAAACCTAGCGTGCAGTGTGAACAGGCGGGTGCTACCTCACTACAATCTGGTTCTTAATACTCTGTATTCATTTAACAACATTTAGGTTTATTCAAACAGATATCCACTCTATATAATTATATCTTATACAACGTTAATACTCTATATACTTACGCTTGCACCTAAAGAGAAACAGACATATTTTTTATGGTTTAAGATTTCAGCTTTAAAACGTTACATGTACATTATCAAGTAATCACATCATGATGCATTTCATTATATATATAGTGCACTTTAAAAGTTCTCAAAGTGGGCATCCATTTAGCCAATCCTTATGTCACGGGCGTATATGATACCTCCCGTGTTAGAATATAATCATAAATATCTCTCTTAGTTTATAGTCGGACCAACCTAGTCAGACTCCTCAGTACCTGCGAACCCTTTTCACCCCCCAAGGGACCAGCCTAGTCCGTTGCGAAGGCACAGTTTATATATATATATATACAATTAAATTTCTTATAATGGTTGTTTGGACAGGTCAAGCATAAACGCCAATTACCATAAAAAGAGGCAAAAGGTGTAAATGACTTACCTGTGCAAACCCCACTTTCTGGTACCAAAACTGTAAGGTGTTCGTCTTCTAGATTCCCCTGGATAGCCTAGGCTGGAGTGGCTCAATGGAGGTCCCAATCGCCGGCGGATAACCAAATACACATACACTCATGGGTACGTGGTAACTGATTACAAGGTTTAATGGAAAGTGGACCGTCTTTTATGTGGTATTACACAAAAGCCCTGCCCTGTGAAGGGCCAATAGGGTCATTTACACATACATCAACAATTTTCTTAAACTCATGACATTAGTTCTTTCCTGAAATGTAAGTTAAAGGTTAAATACAATCTTCTGACAGTTATTTTGCCCTTTCAGCATCTGCTGACTGACCATATTCTTGCGTAACCAGTCCTATCTATCTCTGTGCCTCTCACCACAGGCAGATGTTTCCTGATATGTCAACATCTTGCATCTTAATTCTGAACCTATTGAAATGCAAGCCTAAGCATATTGGTACTTGACTTAGTATCTCAATAGGTATCCCCTTATAAGAACCAAGTATCATTTTGATTTGTATGAATTTCATGGAATTTGCTAATAACAAGAAAAGCACTAAAATAGATCCCCGTAACAAAATTCCCCCCAAGCAACAATAGGCTATTGGCATCAACAACAGATCTCTCACAGCCAGCATCAATAGACTTTATGGCAGCCAACAACAATAGACCCCTCCCTCAACAGTAGATCTCTCTAAGCAACAACTGACCCCCAGCAATATAAGACTCCCCCCCAAGCAACAATAGACCCCCCACCAAAAACAGTAGACCTCCTCATCAACAATAGATCCCTAGTGCTGGAGGTTCCCACGTTCCCACTAAAAAAAGCCCTGGATATAGCATGCTTAAGGTATGGAGCCAATTTTGCTTTGACCATAACAAATCCTATGTGCTATTGTGCTCTAATGTCCTCGGTTTTTAAGTAGGTGGCATTCACTATTGCGCTGACAAAAACATCATACAATATACAATTATACTTTACTGTTGAGTGTATGAGAGTACATGGGCATGAAACACGATGATCAGAAAAAGCTTAAGAGAATGAATCCACTTTACCCAACAATTCCTTTTTTCAGGGGGCAGTGACACTTTCCAGTCAGATGTTTTATATTGGATTGTGACAGAAGCTACAAATCTTAAAGTACAGTATGATCCAAGCTATTAGTTGCAGACAAGACAACTTTGTGGCTGAAAGGCTTTTCCTCTCTGTTTGCATAGAAGATATTACCATAGTCCCAGAGAAGACCAAGACTACATTGCAGAGTTGAAGAATCTGTCTCTAAATCTAAGGCTCTTAGCTCATTATAGTAGTCTTGAAAAGAGAAAGCTTCCATCACTTCTCTACTGTTGGACGCTTTCTGGTAAATCCTGAAATCTGAGCAGAAAGGTGATTGCAGACTCATTTGAAGTCATTTTTTATAAATTGTTTAGCTTTTGAGCCATACTCATTCTCACTCTACTTGAAAAGAGTCCACGGATAACTGTAGGAGAAGGGCTTTTTCTGCCAAAGATGTATATTGTCAGGCAGTACTCTATATTTCTGGAGGGATCATTGCCTCTGTGCCAAGAAATCTTAAGAAATGGAACATATGTTTAATATTTGGCATAAAAGCAATAGAATGTGAAATAACGATCCCCTGCACTTAAGATACTAATTTGTGATTAGGCCTGCCACTGCTGTACATGACATAAATCAAAACATGTAAAAAAAGGGTATATGTACCCGGAAGTAGTCTGGAAGAATTGTCAAATATTCCCATAGACACCCTCCTAAACCTTGTGGACAGCCTTCCAAGACGAATTGAAGCTGTTATAGCTGCAAAGGGTGGGCCAATGCAATATAAAACCCTATGGACTAAGACCGGGATGACATTAAAGTTCATGTGCGTGTAAAGGCAGGCGTCCCAATACTTTTGTTAATATAGTGTATGGTACTTCTCTCAGTGCCTATTTGGTGAAGATACAAAAAATGTGTACTGCAGATCAAAACACACTTACTGAACAACAAAATATAACTAATTCACCTGTGAAAATTTATAAAAATCTGTTTACACTGCCTTCAGTAGCATATGGAAAAAAATATGTCACTTGTCCCAAACTTCACCTAACATGATTCAGGCTGGAAAGCATGCAACTAGTGCATAGAGAGCCGCCCCCCTTAGACTTTTTAGGCAGAAAAAAAGTATAGAGGTATAAAAATGTATAAAAGGCAACTGTGTGACACTTTTATTAAATACAAAACAGTAGATATTGCCAACAGACAACAATCATTACAAAATGTTTATTCAAAGTACACCAATGAAATTCACGATACATGAATATGCATATATATATCAAAATATATCAAACCCAAGGCTAATGATCATCCCGACATGTTTCGGAAATCTTTATTGGTACATATGTTCCTTCATCAAGGGAGATTTACTTGGGGTGACTTTATCTTTGTCTGCAACACAAATATATATAATATGTTCAGCGCCAGCTCCTGAAGAGCACGCGCTGTGTGTTTTTTTTCTATTTAAAGTTCCTAAAACCACAGTTGGGTTTTAGGGTCAATTATACCAAATTATGGTTTCAGTACCAGTCTAGCTGGATTGCACTGTGTTGTACTTGGCCACGGGTGGTGCTGTCATCACTGGCAAGTGTGAGAATGCAGTTTAGCTAGGTTGAGTGTCTCTGCAGTTCTTTGGGCCATCTACCTCGGGAAACCCCTAGACACACACAAGGTCAAGAAGGTAACGGTAAGCCCAACAAAACCAACCGCTCCTTTGGGGGTCAGTGCTACATATGTGCGCAGTAATATAACAAAAAAAAACACGATTCAGCCATCCTTAGGAGCTGGAACTTATGATGTCCAGGAAACTTCATATAGAAAAGGTAGGTGTTGTTGATGGTATGGGTATATACAGTGCCTTGAAAAACTATTCATACTCCTAGAAATGTTCCACAATTGTCATGTTACAACCAAAGCGTAAATGTATTTTATTGGGATTTTAAGTGATAGACCAACACAAAGTGGCACAGAATTGTAAATACAGCTGTTCTGTGAAGTCCTCAGAAGGTTTGTTAGAGAACCTTGGTAAACAAACAGCATCATGAAGGCCAATGAACACACCAGACAGGTCAGGGATAAAGTTGTGGAAAAGTTAAAAGCAAGGTTAGGTTATAACAAAAAATATCCCAATCTTTGAACATCTCATGGAACACTGGTCAATCCATCATTTGAAAATGGAAAGAGCATGGCACAGCTGCAAACCTACCAAGACATGGCCATCCCCATAAACTGACAGGCCGGGCAAGGAGAGCATTAATCAGAGAAGCAGCCAAGAGGTCCATGGTAACTCTGGAGGAGCTGCAGAGAGCCACAGCTCAGGTGGGAGAATCTATCCACAGGACCACTATTAGTCGTGCATTTAACAAATCTGGCCTTTATGGAAGAGTGGCAAGAAGAAAGCTATTTCTGAAAGAAAGTCATAAGAAGTCCCGTTTGCAGTTTTCAAGAAGCCATGTCGGGACACAGCAAACATTTGGAAGAAGGTGCTCTGGTCAGTTGAGGCCAAAATAGAGTTTTTCTTTTAGCCAAAAAGTTCAATGTGTGGTGGAAAACTAACACTGCACATCACGCTGAACACACCATCCCCACCATGAAACATGGTGGTGATAGAATCATGAAGTGGGGATGATTTTCTTCAGCAGGGACAGGGAAGCTTATCAGAGTTAATGGGGAGATGGATGGAGCCAAATACAGGGCAATATTGGATTAAAAGCTGTTAGAGTCTGCAAAAGACTTGAGACTGGAGCGGAGATTCACCTTCCAGCAGGACAACGACCCTAAACATGCAGCCAGAGCTACAATGGAAAGGTTTGAATCAAAGCAAATTCATGTGTTAAAATGGCCCAGTCAAAGTCCAGACCTAAATCCAATTGAGAAACTGTGGCAAGACTTGAAAATTGCTATTCACAAAAGCTCTCCATCCAATATGATAGAGCTTGAGCTATTTTGCAAAGAAGAATTTGCAAAAATGTCACTTTCTAGATGTGCAAAGCTGGTAAAGGCATTCCCCAAAAGTCTTGCAGCTGTAATCACAGCAAAAGGTGGTTCTACAAAGTATTGTTTCAGGGTGGCTAAATACAAATGCACACCACACTTTTCACATATTTACTGTATTTTTAAAACATTTTGCAAACCATTTATAATTTTCCTTCCACTTCACAATTACAGTATGTGCCACTTTGTGTTGGTCTATCACTTAAAATTCCAATAAAATACCTTTACGTTCTTGATTGTAACATGACAAATGTGTAACATTTCAAGGGGTATGGATACTTTTTCAAGGCACCGCACAGAATACCACTTTGTAGGAGGCTGCTGATAATTTACTCTCATGCTAAGGAGTACAGTGAAACTGCTTATGTGTTTTTCTCTTTTATGCTGTTTACTTCAAGATTGACTTTAAGCATTATATTATGTATTAATATGCATTGCATATTAATAAATGTGTGCATTACCGGAATGCAAAAGCCGTGAAACCAGAAATACTTTAGATCCATTTATTATTAAGGATAAAAAATCATTGCTATGCAAAAGAACTGATTGTATAAAGTTGAAATTGTACCGCAACGTTGTAATTTCAGAAAACCATGCCATTTTCACGGTCAAACATTTCCAAAGGCAAATCTTAAAAACTGGGAAAATCCTTGAAATTCTGAGATAATTGACAAATTTGTTAATATTGTTCATGTTATAAACCTCTCCTCTGCTAGTCGTTTAGCTGCAGCTTCACATATTCTCCAAACTGCTGAACAGTCATTGCTGAAAAATGTGTTTGTATAAGTACAACATCAGCTTGATCAATTATAAACACGAGAGCCACGTTGCTGAAGAAAAAGTAATCTGGATATAAACATAAAATTGACGTGTCGAGCTAACACATTTTTTTTCCTAACGTTTAACTAGGGAAATCAATTACAGATTCAACACAATTGCTTATGTCTTCTGTAACATAACTTCAAATGTATCGATTGACATGCCGTTGTGGAAGATGGCTATTCCCATGTTTTTAATAGAGGGAGTATCACTAGCAATAGTTTCTTATTATCCTTGTAGAAAGCTTAGATTGGGTTCTTGTGGTTATGTGGAATGGCCATGACTCAAATTAAGGTGGACAAAAACAATTAAAGGTATACCATATCAAAAAGAAACAAACAAACATGAAATATAAATTAAGATCACATCTCATTTCATTCTAAGCAAGCTGAAACAAAGTAAAATTGCTTTCCCAGCAAGCTTTTATTTTTCCAGGTTTAAAACAAAAAGCCACATACATACTTATGTACATTGCATGGACTTTAACCCTTTCCCGCCGAGCGTGAATACATACATGAATACATTGAAGTGTAAAGGAGGGGTGGGGGGTCTTTTAGACCCCCGATCCCTCCATAAAGAGTACCTGTCACCACCTATTACTGTCACAAGGGATGTTTACATTCCTTGTGACAGCAATAAAAGTGATCAAATTATAATTTAAAAAAAAAAACAATTTAGTCATTTTAAAATAAATTAAATAAATTAAAAAAAAAAAAAATAATTAAAGCGCCCGCCGTCCCCGCGAGCTCGCGAAGCAAAGAAAACGCATACGGAAGTCGCGCCCGCGTATGTAAACGCCTCTGTAACGCTAACCTGGTAACCGTAAAAAAAATTTAAAGCGTCGCCTATTGAGATTTTTAGGTACCGTACTTTGTCATCAATCCACAAGTGCGTGCAATTATAAAGTGTGACATGTTTGGTATCTATTTACTCGGCGTAACATTATCTTTCACATTACGCAAAAAAATTGGGCTAATTTTACTGTTTTTTTTTTTTTTTTTTTAATTCATGAAAGTGTCCCTTTTCCCAAAAAGTTGCGTTTAAAGCACCGCTACGCAAATACCGTGTGACATAAAATATTGCAACAATATTGCAACAATCGCCGTTTTATTCTCTAGAGTCTCTGCTAAAAATATATATATAATGTTTGGGGGTTCCAAGTAATTTTCTAGCAAAAAATATGGATTTTAACTTGTAAACACCAAATTCCAAAAATAGGCTTAGTCATGAAAGGGATAATATTGGAAATTGAGGAAGCAGTATTGCTACATTGTAAAAAATGGAGTTAAAGTGGTTCTAAAGGGTGAAAGTTTTTTACCTTCATGCATGATATGAAAAAAAAACCTTCAATGTGCAGCTCCCCCTCAGGCCCCCTAATACTTACCTAAGCCCGATCACGATCCAGAAATGTGCATGGTAGCTAAGCCTCTCTCTGGTCTCTCCCTCCTCATTGACTGGGAAACAGCAGCAGAAGCTATTTGCTGCTTCTGATGTCAATCACAGCCAGTAAGGCGGGAGGGGGGGGATGAGGTGGGCTCTCTGTGTCTTATGGGCAGGGGGAAGGGGCCCAGCTCTGGCCGGGGACCCGAGAAGAAGAGGATCAAGGGTGCTGCTCTGTACAAAAACATTGCACAGAGCAGATAGAGTGCCTTGAAAAAGTATTCATACACCTTGAAATTTTCTACATTTTGTCATGTTACAACCAAAAATGTAAATGTATTTTTTGGGGATTTTATGTGATAGACCAACACAAAGTGCCACATAATTGTGAAGTGGAAGGAAAGATAAATGGTTTTCAACATTTTTTTTTTTTAACATCTCATGGAGCACTGTTCAATCCATCATCTGAGAATGGAAAGAGTATGGCACAACTGCAAACCTACCAAGACATGGCCATCCACCTGACAGGTCGGGCAGGAAAAGCATTAATCAGGGAAGCAGCCAAGATACCCATGGTAAATCTGGAGAATGCACTCCTCAAATATGGCCTTTATGGAAAAGTGGCGACGAAAGCCATTGTTGAACGAAAGCCATAAGTCATGTGCAGCGACAGCGACAGAAGACTAGGCCAACGCTAGTAAAAGAGCTGTAAGAAGAAAGCGGAGGCCCGGCAAGAAGAACCGAAGAGCGGGACATGACCCTGGAAGTCAGAAGGAGACCCCTGGATGGCGGCGGCGATGAAGCAGAAAGCCGAGCTCCTCCACTAGTAAAAGAGCAGAAGATAGCGGAGGAGTCCGTCGAGAAGACCCCCGAAGACTGAAGAAGAGAGGACCCCTGGAGCTGTCTAATAAAGCATTTTAAAAACCTGTGTTGTGTTTTTTTTTATTTTTACATTTACATTTACATGTACATTTTTTTCCCTAGGTGAATGGGTAGGGGTACATATTAAAGGGGGATCCCGGATTCTAATAAGCTGCCCGCCCGCAGACCCCGACAACCAACGGGCAGGGTTGTCAGGAAGAGGCCCTTGTCCTCATCAACATGGGGACAAGGTGCTTTGGGGTGGCATCCCCCCATGTTGAGGCACACGGCCTGGTACGGCTCTGGGGGGGGGGACTCGCTAGTCCCCACCTCCTTTCCTGACCAGCCGGGCTGCATGCTCGGATAAGGGTCTGCTATGGACTTTGGGGGGACTCCCACGCCATTTTTTGGCATAGGGGTTCCCATTTAAATCCATACCAGGTGACCGGGCTAGCGAGGTGTCAATCTCGCCGATGGAGGTGGCGACATTTGCTTCCTTCACTAGTTCCGTCTACTTGGAGCCACGTTCAAAATGAACGGACTTTACTCCATGTGTGGGCAAGTCCGTTCATTTCGAAAGTCCAGCGGACTAGCACACAGACGGGCGGATTGTCCGCTGGACTACCGAGTCCGGCGGACAATTTTGAGTCAAAACTTCTTTCTAAGTCTGCCAGACTTTTGGGAACAAAAAGTCCGCCGGAGCCCACACACGACTTTTGTGACCAAGTCCGCCAGATAATCTGATCGTGTGTACAAGGCATTAGAGTCTGCAAAAGACTTGAGACTGGGGCAGAGGTTTACCTTCCCAGTATAAAAACCATAAACATACAGCCAGAACTACAATGGATATTCATGTGTTAGAATGGCCCAGTCAAAGTCCAGACCTAAATTGAGAATCTGTGGCAAGGCTTGAAAATTGCTGTTCATAGATGCTCTCCATTCAATCTGACAGAGCTTGAGCTATTTTGCAAAGAATGGGCACACATGTCACTCTCTAGATGTGCAAATCTGGTAGAGACATCCCCAAAAAGACTGGCAGCTGTAACTGCAGCGAAAGGTAGTTCTACAAAGCATTGACTGAATACAAACCACACCACACTTTTTACATATTTATTTGTAAAAAAAAATTTAAATCATATATTATTTACCTTCCACTTCACAACTATGTGCCACTTTGTGTTGGTCCATCACATAAAATCCCAATAAAATGCATTTACGTTTTTTGGTTATAAAATGTCAAAGGGTATGAATACTTTTTCAAGGCACTGTAAATATGACATGTTTGTTATTTTTTTAAATTGCCTTTAAATCTCCCAAGAGACCAAGTGCACGTAGCATATTGTTCTGATCTGTGCTTTAGTTGCAGAGGTCGGACAGCTTGCCCGCCATCCTCTCACTGCTTTCTGACAACTCTACCGGCTAGGAGACAAATACATATGAATACACATATAATGAGGGCTGATTCACAGTGATAGTTTTTAGCAGTTCCAAAAACCTTTGTTCCATCAGGCTCCACCCCCCCCTCTTCAACAGGACATAGGGAACTTCCTAACAATTATAAATTGCACTCAGCTTCACCTTCCCCAAGGGAACTTGTAAGAGAGTGCTGATGGGGTCAGATTTGTTTGCTTAACTTCCTTAAGGCACAGCCAGGAAACCAAACAGTCAGAGCAGAAATGATACAACTATATGGTCATCTGATTGACTAGACTTCTGGAACTCTTAATTGTGTCAACTATTTCAAGATCTTTGGAGGCCAGGCAACTGTGTGTTCTGAGTGCTGTAAAACCATATCCTCATACATGGTCACATGCCTTTTGGTAAGGTACTCTATGTACACATATAGTGATAAGTGGTGTGTGAAGGGCTTTCTTGCATTCATACAGTGGAAGATCAATACCTGTGTACATTTTCCTTTCAGTTTTGGATTTATTTATTCCTGTTGCACACACAAATTTAGGAATATGGACTATTCTTTTTGATTGCACTTTTGTGCAATCTGGACAAATATGGAAGTAGGTTTATAGACCGTACTTCGATGTTGGAAAAAAAAATGCACAAAAGCTACAAGAAAGCTCACATATGCAGTACTTATACAATACACGTGTAATATATTGTTATAGGCTACATCTTTTCAACATGTCCTGTTGATTCGACCTTCAAGATAAAGTTTTGAAGATCTCCATTCACCTGTTGACAACTTCTAATCCATAGAAGGGTGTATTCAACTTCATCCATGCAATATTGTCGCTGAATAACATTACAACATCCTTCAGTTCTCGCATTCACCAGCAAGCCACAAAGAGTCGAATACTGTCAAAGTGCCGATTTACAGCACAAGTTTAAACATGTTATTTTGAGTACCTGTTTTCCAAAGGTTGGTCATGTACCACTTCTTTTGGAAGGGTTCTTGAGTTACTTACATCTGAATAGAGTCTGAATAGGATTTAAAACTTTGTGAGTGTTTAGCTGTGCATAGGACAGCTTAAGGTTATCAGACCTAAAGAATTGCAGCTGTTTCCACTCAGCACTCCGCCCTCATGTTCCATTATGCTGAGTATTCTGCTTGCAACCTTGCACAGATGGTTCAGAATCCAGCTTATTATCAAAAAAAATTATCATATCCACTGCATTTTCTTTCAGAAGTTTAACATGCTAAGAGAAATTCTAGTGTGAAAGAATATGATAATATCCAGTTATATAATAGACTCTAAATTAAGTTATTTGAATCAAGCATAACTTACTCATGTATCTCTGTTGTCCACCTATACTGTTTCTAATCACAATAAGCATTCATTCATTAGTTTGCGCAAAAGTTATAGCATCTACAAAATAGGGGATAGTTTTATGCCATTTTTATTAATATATATATATTTTTTTTAGTAGTGGTGGTGATCAGCGATTTTTATCATGACTGCAACATTATGGCGGACAGATTGGACACTTTCAGCATTATTTTGGGACCATTCACACTTATACAGCGATCAGTGTGATTAAAAATTAATTACTCCCCCCCTTTACCTTTTTTTATTCTTTTCATTTCTCATTCACTTACTCGTCTATTTTATTTTCTCACTTCATCTCCCTTTCAAGACCCCTTTCCCCTCCTCTTCCGTGGCCTTTCCCGCTATTTTCTGCTACCTACTCCTTATATAACACTCTTCTGAGGCTTTATGACTTTCCTACTTTTTGTTAAACACAATGGAAATATGTTCTCTGGTTATATTTGCATGTGGTATGCGAACTTTGTATGTTGATTTCATTAATGGCACTGCTGTGGGACTCTAGATTACCGCCTACAGCGGAGCCATTTGGCGAACAGTGATAGCAACCACACCGTCCAACTTTGGTTCCAGCTCACAGTATGATGTATTCTGGTTTTATAGATAACCTTCAGCTTATTTGATTGTATAGCTATGGATGTCATTGTGTTTCTTGTTCACATTGTATTATTATCGGCCTCAATAAACTCTTTAAAGTAAAAAAAAAAAAAAAATTAATTACTGTATAAATGTGACTGGCAGTGAAGAGGTTAATCGCTAGGGGGCGCTGCAGGGGTTAAGTGTGTCCTAGGGAGTGAGTATAACTGTGGGGGGGGGGGGGCTACGTGTGACATGACATTGATCACTGCTCCCTATCACAGGGAGCGGTGATCAGTGTCAGTGTTACTAAGCAGAACGCGAAAATGCTTGTTTACAACAGCATTTCCCCATTCTTCCTCTCCATGAGATGATTGCGGGTATCCCTGTGGACACTGACCACGCGGCATGCACGTGACCTCGCAGCGGCAAATTGAAAGGGACGTATCTGTACGCCCGTTTGTCTGTGCGTGCCCTGTGTGGTGGTCGGCAAGTGATTAAAACTGATTGCGGCTGTAATGAATTGTTGGGTCTCGGCAATATAGATAAAACTCATTGAAAAAAATGGCATGAGTCCCCCCCTAGTCCATTACCAGGCCCTTTGTGTCTAATATAAATATTAAGGGGAACCTTAGTATTCATATAGCTGAGGACGGGGCCGCTCGTGATGTAAACGGGTGACCCCGCCTTCCTCTAACATCATAAGGCGTCAGGGGGGGGGGGTCACCCGTTTATATCACCAGGTTGCCCCGCCCTCAGCTATATAAGAACTGTCAGCAAGAAGAAGCGCCACTCAGCGGGAGCCTTCCATAGGGCCGGAGGTGTTACTTTTTTTTTTCTTTTTTTGGCTTGTCGGGCAGTGTGATAGAAGATGAATGGACATCGTGGGACATTTTTTTTTTTTTTTTTTTAATAAAGGACTTTCCCCAAAGTGTCTCCTGTCTCTTTTACTATTTTTGACACTTTCTTTTGTGAAATGGTAGGGGTACACTGTACCTCTTACCAATTCACATAGGGTGGCAAGGGATCTGAGGGTCCCCTTGTTAAAGGGGGCTTCCAGATTCCAATAAGCCTCCCGCTGACATACCCCCACAAACACCAGGCAAAATAGTGTTTTTTATATATTTTTGGGGGGATATTTATTGTAACAAAAAGTAAAAAAAAAAAAGTTTTTTTTTTTCAAAATTGTTGCTCTCTTTTTGCTTATAGCACAAAAAATAAAAAATGCAGAGGTGATCAAATATCACTAAAAGAAAGTTCTATTGGTGGGAAAAAAGGACATCAATTTTGTTTGGGTACAGCGTTGCACAACCACACAATTGTCAGTTAAAATAACGCAGTGCCATATCACAAAAAGGGGCTTGGTCAGGAAGGGCGTACATCCTTCCGGGGCTGAAGTGGTTAATAACACTTCTTTTGACATGCAGATGTGTATAAAATATCACACTGTACTTTTCAGTAAAACATTGCATTGCTGCCACATACTGTTGGTTGATACAAGTGGTAAGCATACCACTCTTTGAAAAGCAATATGTGGTAGATCGCTTTTAAGATAGTGGTAAAGCAGCAGCTGACAGGTGTTCAGGAAGTTCACTACTACTTCATCCTTTGGCAATTTTTAAAAAGTAAATACAAAAAAAACAGGCATAACAGCAATTTTACATGGCGGGACCACACAACATCAACGCCTCATGGCTGTGGCATGTGGACAGCCCTGTTCTTACCTCAGTCACCTATTTTTACCACCACCTGGCCTCCCATGTGAAAGAGCCCTTAGGCTCCATTCACAATTGGGGTGATTAGGAATCGCGTGCAGAGTCAGCCAAATCATCATGAACGGCATTCCAAACGTGGTGCAAATTTGCCGTAAAAAATATGCACAAGAATCAGGGAAAAATGTGCGTGTAAAAATTTGGTCCCTAAGCTTTTTTGGCATGAAAAACATGCATAGGGCAGCCCATTCTAATGAATGGGTTGCCCTATACACAACATGTGCAAACACATGTAAATCACAATTTTAAAATAATAAGCAGGAACCTGCATCATTTCCTTTATATAATATGTTAGGCTGCTTTCACACTGGGGTGGGAGCAGCGTCGGCGGTAAAGCGCTGCTATTTTTAGCGGCGCTTTACCGTCGTTTTAGCGGCGGTGTGCGGGCGCTAGCGGGGTGGTTTTAACCCCCGCTAGCGGCCGAAAAGGGGTTAAACCCGCCCGCAAAGCGCCGCTGCAGCAACGCTTTGCCGGCGGTATTGCCGCGGTGTCCCATTGATTTCAATGGGTAGGAGCGGTATAGGAGCGGTGAATACACCGCTCCTTCACCGCTGCAAAGATGCGGCTAGCAGGACTTTTTTCACCGTCCTGCCAGCGCATCGCTCCAGTGTGAAAGCCCTCCGGCTTTCACACTGGAGTTAAAGGGGCCGTTTTTTTTCAGGCGTTACACAGGCGCTATTTTTTAGCGCTGTAACGCCTGAATACCGCCCCAGTGTGAAAGCAGCCTAAACAGGGCCATAGACAAGTATAGGACACTCTTGGGGTAAGAAGAATAGTTCATTTTATATTTGAACCATAATATTAATATTTTAAATAGTGTAAAGAGGGGAAAAAAGACACAAATCCTGAATCAGGGTCAGTATTTGGCTTCTATATGTGTCATTTTTTTTATTTTTTTCACATTAAGTGAATAAGAAAACAAAACCACTATCAACTTGATAGGACAAATATGCAATATTTGACAATCTATAATTATCATTACATACAGATTTTTTTTTTTTTTTAAATATCAGCCTAAAGTGAAAGTCTAGTCCTTCTTATTTAAAAAAAAAATATATATATATATATATATATATATATATATATATATATATATATATATATATATACACATACGTTTTCTAAGGAGCTTCTTCTGGCTGGCCCATTGACACCACAGGCCCCTCTTCTTTTACACCACTGTCAATGGGTAGTCACTACTGCTGCACTAAGCATTGCTCACTAAATAATGCAAGAGTGCTGTTCAATGCAGTAGTACTCAGAGTGCTGAATGTGTGATGACTCTGTTCAAGGGAGCTTATAGGAAATAAAGGTGAGTAAAGCTGGTCATCACTTAAAGGATGAGTTCACCTTCGTGCACCTTTTGTTTTTTTTTCCTAAATTCCAGCTCCCCTATATACCAGAATAGCATTAATATACCGTATATACTCGAGTATAAGCCGAGATTTTCAGCCTCTTTTTTGAGGCTGAAAGTGCCCCCTCGGCTTATACTCGAGTCACCGCTGTCTGACTGCTCGATCAGCGTATCGAGCAGACAGACGGCGGACATTAAAATTTAAAAGCCGCGCCTCCTTCTCCGCCTCCGCCTGTGATAGGCGGAACACTGAATTTCCCAGCAGTCAGTGTTCCACCTATCACGGACATCCGCTCATTCTCATACTACGGACGAGTATGAGAGGATGTCCGTGATAGGCGGAACACAGGCTGCTGGGAAATTGAGTGTTCCGCCTATCACAGGCGGAGGCGGAATTTTGAATTGTAGAATGGCCGCCGAGAAGAGCGGCGATCCATCGGCACGGCACGGGACGGAGGAGGCACGGGACGGAGGAGGCACGGCACGGGACGGAGGAGGCACGGGAAGGAGGAGGCACGGCACGGGACGGAGGAGGCACGGGACGGAGGAGGCACGGCACAGGTCGGAGGAGGCTCGGGACGACGGCGGCTCGGGACGGAGGCTTGGGACACAGGTAGGCTGGACACACACACAAGGCTGCACGGACACACACACACACACACACACACACACACACACACACACACACACAAGGCTGCACGGACACACACACACACACAAGGCTGCACGGACACACACACACACACACACACACACACACACACACACACACAGGGATGGATGGATGGATGGATGGATACACACACACACACAGGGATGGATGGATGGATGGATACACACACACACACACACACACACACACAGGGATGGATGGATGGATGAATACACACACACACACACACACACACAGGGATGGATGGATGGATGGATGGATACACACACAGGGATGGATGGACGGACACACACACAGGGATGGATGGACACACAGGGATGGACGGACACACACACAGGGATGGACAGCCATGTCTCACCCTCGGCTTATACACGAGTCAATAAGTTTTCCAGTTTTTTGGGGGTAAATTGGGGGCCTCGGCTTATATTCGGGTCGGCCTATACTCGAGTATATACGGTACTTCTTTTGCAAAAATAAAACAGCTTTCCATTTATTCTACACACGTTTACCTCACTGTCTTCATAGCTGTTTAACCACTTGACCACTGGGCACATAAACCCCCTTCCTAACCAGACCAATTTTCAGCTTTAGGTGCTCTCACATTTTGAATTACAATTACTCAGTCATGTAATGCTGTACCTATATGAATTTTTTGTCCTTTTTTTCACACAAATAGAGCTTTCTTTTGGTGGTATTTAATCACCGCTGGGTTTTTTATTTTTTGCGCTATAAAAGAAAAAAGACAGAAAATCTCATTTTTTGACACCCTAACAAGCCAGAAAAGTACAAATACCCCCCAAATTACCCCTTTTTGGAAAGTAGACATTCGGAGGTATTTAGTAAGAGGCATGGTGAGTTTTTTGAAGTTGTCATTTTTTTCCACAATTCTTTGTAAAATCAAGATTTTCTTTTTTTTTTTTCAAAAATTGTCATATTATCAGGTTATGTCTCACACACAGCATATGCATAGCACAAATTACACCTCAAAATACATTGTACTACTCCTCCCAAGTATGGTGAAAAAAGTGTGAGACTTTTACACAGCGTGGCCACATACAGAGACCCAAAATGCAGGAAGCGCTATCGGGCGTTCTTGGAGCATAAATTGCACATATCATTTCTTGACTACCTCTTACACTATTGAAGGCCCTGGAGAACCAGCACAATGGAAACGTCCCACAAATTACCCTATTTTGGAAATAAAACAACCCAATGTATAATCTATGAGACATATTGAGTCTTTGAGTTTTTTCTACAAGTTTTTGGAAAATGCGAAAAGAAAATGAAAAGCATTTTTTTTACACAATATTTCTAACACATAGCATGTACATAGCAAAAATTACATGCCAAAACAGATTCTCCTACTCCTCCTGAGTACGGCGATACCACATGTGTGAGACTTTTCCACAGCGTAGCCACATAGAGAGGCCCAACATGCAGGGAGCACCATCAGGTGTTCTAGGGACATACGTTTCAAATCAAATTTGACTACCTATTTCACTTTTGTGAGGCACTGTAGTGGCATGGATGAGAACTGATGTGGCATGGATGAGCATGAATGGGGATGGATGAGCCATGGATGGGGATGGCTGAGCATGAATGAGTATGGCCAGGTACAATCCAAAAGCTCTAAACCTTCCCCAGTAATGATTCTTCAGAAGTCAAATTATTGTAATTAGGTTTTTCTACTTATATGACCAAGTGTCTCTTTTACAGCTCTGACCTCTCAAACAAAATCACATACTAGCAGATGTGTTATCTATAACAAGGACCATGTGATACCAATTTGCACAAACTCAGTTTTGTATGTTGTATGTCACATAGTTGTTGTCAGTCATCTCGATATAAGAGGGGAAAGCAAAGTGACATAAGACTGCATTTGCCTGTTGTCCAGTGCTTATAATTTTTTTAGCTCACCTACACAAAATTGAATATTTGATCTTAACACAGGTTCATTGCACCTTCTATTAACCCCCTTACAACTCATGCAGCACAGACACTAAGGCCGCGTACACACGGGCGGACTGTTCGCTCAACTTTGTCCGCTGAACAGTGTTTCAGCGGACAGTCCGCTCGTGTGTGGGGCTTCAGCGGACAGTTTCAGCGGACAGTTTGACGAACAAAGTTTTTCGGAAATTCCGAAAAACTGTCCGCTGAAACTTGGTTTGAGCGGACAGTCCGCCCGCGTGTAGGCCACTTTCGAAATTAGCAAACTGTTCCCGCTCAGAGGAAAGTCAGCTCATTTCGAGCGCGTGTGCAGGTAGGCGGGGCCCGCGAAGGAGACGTCGCGGGCCCCGCCGCCTGGTATGGACTTAAAGGGGAACCCCAACGCCGAAAAAAATCGGCGTGGGGTCCCCCCAAAGTCCACAACAGACCCTTGTCCGAGCACGCTACCCGGCAGGCCAGGAAAGGGGGGCGAGCGAGCGCGCCCCCCCTCCCGAGCCATACCAGGCCGCGTGCCCTCAACATGGGGGGTGCCTTGGGGAAGGGGGGGCCGCGCGGCCCCCCCACCCCAAAGCACCTTGTCCCCATGTTGATGAGGACAAGGGCCTCTTCCCGACAACCCTGGCCGTTGGTTGTCGGGGTCTGCGGGCGGGGGGCTTATCGGAATCCGGGAGCCCCCTTTAATAAGGGGGCCCCCGGATACCGGCCCCCCACCCTATGTGAATGAGTATGGGGTACAATGTACCCCTACCCATTCACCTGTAAAATAAAAGTACCCAAAAAAAAAAACACAACACACGAGATAAAATATTTTATTGCACAGCTCCGGGGGTCTTCCGTCTTCGGGGGTCTTCTCGCCGGACTCCTCCGCTATCTTCTTGTAGCTCTTTTGCTAGCGGAGGAGTCCGGCTTTCTTCCTCCCCGCCGCCGGCCTCTTCTCCCGACTTCGGGGGTCTTGTCCCCCTCTTCGGTTCTTCTGCCGGGCCACCGCGCCTTCTTATAGCTCTTTTGCAGGCGGTGGCCCGGTCTTCTGTCGCCGCCGCCTTCCGTTCTTCTGCCGGGCCACCGCGCCTTCTTATAGCTCTTTTAGAGGCGGTGGCCCGGTCTTCTGTAGCCGCTGTCGCCTTCCGGTCGCCTTCCGTTCTTCTTCTTGTTCTTCTTCTTCTTCTTCTCCAGGAGATGTTGACACGTCGCTCTCTCCGGCCGGAATGCCAGAGCCGCGCTGTGCGGCCACTTATATAGTGACAATGGGGCGGTGTCACATGGTATATGTCACATGGGTTGGTCACATGGGTTGATGTCACATGGGGACTATGACATCGTAAGGGGGCGGGGTCACCATGTGACCAACCCATGTGACATATACCATGTGACACCGCCCCATTGTCACTATATAAGTGGCCGCACAGCGCGGCTCTGGCATTCCGGCCGGAGAGAGCGACGTGTCAACATCTCCTGGAGAAGAAGAAGAAGAACAAGAAGAAGAACGGAAGGCGACCGGAAGGCGACAGCGGCGACAGAAGACCGGGCCACCGCTTCTAAAAGAGCTATAAGAAGGCGCGGTGGCCCGGCAGAAGAACGGAAGGCGGCGGCGACAGAAGACCGGGCCACCGCCTGCAAAAGAGCTATAAGAAGGCGCGGTGGCCCGGCAGAAGAACCGAAGAGGGGGACAAGACCCCCGAAGTCGGGAGAAGAGGCCGGCGGCGGGGAGGAAGAAAGCCGGACTCCTCCGCTAGCAAAAGAGCTACAAGAAGATAGCGGAGGAGTCCGGCGAGAAGACCCCCGAAGACGGAAGACCCCCGGAGCTGTGCAATAAAATATTTTATCTCGTGTATTGTGTTTTTTTTTTTGGGTACTTTTATTTTACAGGTGAATGGGTAGGGGTACATTGTACCCCATACTCATTCACATAGGGTGGGGGGCCGGTATCCGGGGGCCCCCTTATTAAAGGGGGCTCCCGGATTCCGATAAGCCCCCCGCCCGCAGACCCCGACAACCAACGGCCAGGGTTGTCGGGAAGAGGCCCTTGTCCTCATCAACATGGGGACAAGGTGCTTTGGGGTGGGGGGGGCCGCGCGGCCCCCCCTTCCCCAAGGCACCCCCCACGTTGAGGGCACGCGGCCTGGTACGGCTCGGGAGGGGGGGCTCGCTCGCCCCCCTTTCCTGGCCGGCCGGGTAGCGTGCTCGGACAAGGGTCTGTTGTGGACTTTGGGGGGACCCCACGCCGATTTTTTTCGGCGTTGGGGTTCCCCTTTAAGTCCATACCAGGCGGCGGGGCCCGCGACGTCTCCTTCGCGGGCCCTGCCTACCTGCACACGCGCTCGAAATGAGCGGACTGTTGCCTCATGTGTGGGCGAGTCCGTTCATTTCAAAAGTTGCGCGGACTTAGTACGACGAACAAAGTTTGCCGTATTTGTCCGCTCAAAAAGTGCCGTGTGTGGGCGTGTTCGTTCATTCAAAAGTTTGAGCGGACTGTTTGACGAACTTAGTTTCGGCAGACAGTCCCAGCGTGTGTACGCGGCCTTAGGGTGTTATTTACTAAAAGCAAATCAACTTTGCACTACAAGTACACTGCAAGGGCATTTGGAAGTAAAGTCGCTGTAGATCTGATGGGGACATACAAGGAAAATAAAAAAACAGCATTTTTGCTTGTGCATGATTGGATGATAAAATCAGCAGAGCTTCCCCTCATTTCAGATCTTCCCTTTAGATCTAAAGTGACTGCACTTCTCGTTCAAAAGTTTTTATTTTATGTTAAAATAAATTACATGTACAGAATATAAGACAAATTATTTGATACCAGAAATAAAAAGTAGACATATTGAAGTACGGAGTGACTGCACTTCTAAGTACACTTCCAAGTGCCGTGCACTTGTAGTGCAAGGTTGATTTGCCTTTAGTAAATCAACCCCATTGGCTCTGTTCACATCTTGGCATTCTGAATTGTGGGTGGAATCACTGCGATTCTGCCCGCAATTAGAATTAGCAGCAAATCGCGGGACGTTCATGCGTTCCCTATCACTTCCAATGGCACCCCAATTGGGGCACATTTTTCCGCAATTCGTCAGGTGACAATCGTGTTGTATAGGTTTGCGGAACACTTTTTTTCCCACAAGAGGTTCTTGCACTTGTTTTGGGTGACAGGCCTCCCATGATTCTGTTTCAGGCTGTTGAGAGTCAAAGAGCTGATAATTCACAAACTAAACATTTTTCTCAGAAAAAAAGCAAGCAAAAAGACACAAAATGATATCTAAAGGAATTCTTAGTGAAATAGTGAGCGGTCATGGATGCCCTTTTCTTCTGAAGGTTCTAACTGCCTGGCTGTCAAGCTACCTCACATGCTACCCTGTTTCCCCTAAAATAAGACCTAGTGTGATTGTCGGTGATAGCTGCAATAAAAACCCTACCCCCCAAATAAGCCCTAGTTAAAGTCCTTGTAGGTCTTCTTTTCAGGGTAGGGCTTATTTTTGAGGAAACAGAGTAGGGCTTATTTGGGTGGTAGGGCTTATATTGCAGCCAACACCGACAATCACGCTAGGTCTTATTTTAGGGGAAACAGGGTACGATACTTTCACTCAGTAGGAAAATCCACTTTGCACTGAAAGTGCACTTGGAAGTGCAGTCGCTGTAGATCCGAGGGGGACATGCAAGGAAAATAAAATACAGTATTTTAGCGTGCACATGATTGGATGATAAAATCAGCAGAGCTTCCCCTCATTTTACTAAGATTACAATGTGCAAGGCAAGTTAACCTCTATGATTATGTTGGATTTTAGGTGCTGAAAGCGGTACAATGTTTTGCATGGAAATTTGGCGTTTTATATTGTAGGCATGTAATTCTTAGGAATAACTCACTTAAATTTTTCCAAACCAGAATCTAGTAGACATCCTGGGTATGATAAAATTTGAAAAACAAAATCATAAATTAAAATATAATAAATAACTATACCAAATAATAATATAATAAAAATGATTCAATGATGTAATCAAATCAAAAACACTGAAATTTGCTCAGTTGCAGAATCGTCGCTGTCATTACTTTTCAGTATTTGATGACGGATCTCCCCACAAATCACTATCGCTCAATTCTGCGAGTGATTCTAATTTATTATCACTGTTTTCTAGCTGGTCTAAAACCACTTTTGATGTAAAGGGACAGTTTTGGTTGCTATGGACAATCTCCAGTTTCCAGGCAGGAGGAACAGTTTTTATAATATAAAGCTGCATGCAGGGCACTGGGCAGACCACTAGGGACAAAAGGGATGTGAAATAATTACATGCAGCAATGTAATCTGTAGGATTACATTATCCTGTATATAATGTGTGTTTTTCACTTTTTGAATTTGGCGCCGTTCTCCATCCCTGTGCATCACAACACTCGCAGGGAACGGAAATTGGCTCCGTGATACATCGACCGGAGGACGAGCCGCTCACACTGCGGGCAGACATCGCTGGATCCAGGGGATAAGGTAAGCATACTCATCCTGGATCCTGCGATGCGATCCAGAGTCTGACTCGGGTTTACCGCTAATGGTACTGAATTTTCATCCCGAGCCAAACTCGGGAATATCGCCAGGGGGATTAATACTTTGTTCTATTATAATAACAATAAAAAAAAGGAAAAATAAAGCAGAGTTTTACCTCTTTAAGCCTGGTACACAATAGCAGTTTTTTTTTTTCAACCCAGTGGTCTGAACGGAAAAAAACAACTAGAAAAGCTCAGGAGGAGCTGCTGTACTAACTATCCAATGTTAAAACAATGATCTCCCCTGCTAAGCTATTGTGTTCTTACAGTGCGTCTGCCCCACCAGAACACGCCAGTCAGCGCTGATCAGATGCCATTCGGCAGACTTTTTCTGGTCATGCCCCTTCGGATGTTCGACCAGCTTCTGTCGGACTGGCTGCCATACACACGGGCCAAATGTCAGAGAGTTTCTTTTGAACCTTCCGATACCACCCCATATTCCGCCTGTGTGTACGGGGCTTAAGCAGCGAAAGGAATGGACTCCTCATACTTACTTGACCTATATAGGGTTTCTTCTCCTCCCCCCCAGGTGGCAAACAATTCAACATTAGAGCAAAAGGAATGCTATTATAGGATGTTATGAAGGCCAACTTTAAAGTTGATTTTCCCTGCATGGACAAAGAAAAGTTCACTTTAATAGACCTTGCGCACATGGATGCATCTATGCATACACCTGTGTGAAAGGCCATCTTCCCCCACATGGGATGCATGGTTGTTCCATGAATTCACATGCAGGAAGGCCCATTCATGTGTATTGGGAAGCAGAAGCTGCATGGACACAGCCACTGGCCTAAATTTGACAGCCATGCAGGTGCATTCCTGTGAATCCCATGTGGGTGAAGACAGCCCTTCACACACATGTAAGGCCTTATGTTCCATTTAGATGTAGGATTGCCATTGCATTAAGCATAGCAGAAAAAAAAATTCCCACTCACAAATACATTGAAGCAATGCTGTAAAAATGTTCCCACAAGATTGGCAAAGTTCTGGAATCTGTTTTAAAAACAAATGGATCTTGCTTCCCCCTCAGTGTATTTCTATCACTGAGCACTATTCCAGCACCATGGAAATTTCTCGTTTTCAGTTGCTTTTCAATGATTCAAAAGGTAACCAATAATGTGCTCTGACTGCCTCAGTCTGCCATTCAGGTAGAATTATTGTGTTTTTTTTCCCCCAAGAAAGTATTAAATCATGATGAAACTTGTCTTCCTTTAGCAAGCAAGTGAAAAGAAAAAGAAAAAAAAAAAACACTTGGGGGGAAAAATACTACTCTCCAGCTTTCAAGCCTATTTCTCCTTACAAATTTGTCAGATCTCACACCTACTCCCTGTACTTGCCTCATGCAGTCAATCCAGGATTTATAATCCCTGCTGATTTTAAAGGCTACACCTGATACTTTGTGTGCCTCACTCTTTTTCATTTTAAGTTTCATTGGAAGACCTTTTCTGAAGCCAAAGCAAATAAATTATTCTATTTAATTCTGAGCTGCATTAATAATGCATTGTGGCAGCAGTCAACTTGTGAGGGCCACCAGCTGTTTCCCCACACCTCGATCCCTACAGCTCACCAGTGACATGGTTGTGCTTGAAGAGTTACATACAAGAAGGAAACAGCATACAAAGAGGGTATGTCTGCCCCAACAGCTTTCTGCATCATGATGCACATTTCAGCTTTTTTTTTTTTTTTTTTTTTACGTTACAGAAGTCTAAGTAAAGGAACGAGTCTATCTATGCATCACATTTTTTTTTCTTGCCTAACCGATGGGCGTGAATCCATCACTACCAATTACCTTAATTACTTTGTTCTTATTGCAGCTGGCAGAATGCAAACCGCTAGTGCTGCATGTATTCCCAGGATGGGCATGGTAGACTGGAGCTAGCATTCAAACATAATTCACAGTCTCCTTTTCTGCATTCTCTGCATTTTTCTGGAATCTATAAACCCCCCTGCAAACAAGATTTCATTATTCTTCTTGTGACTGCAGAAAAAAAAAAAAAAAAAAACAGCACAGAAAGGTTTTCTGCATTTCTGGCTCAGTCAGACTTTTATACCTTAGTCTGTATTTTTACCATTAACTTTAAATGTCTCACCAACAAGCTTAAGCAAATAAGCCTCTTCTGATGAACTATGACTATTATAGGCTAAATTGCAGACTAATTTCCATAGTTTTCAGGCAATTTCCTGAGACAGATTTCATTTTTCATGTTCAGTTTCAATAGAACAATAAAATGATATAGATACATAAAAGTGGCTCCAAGGTTTACTGTCTAACTAACTTGGAAGTTTGTCATTGGAGAAAGATGTAGGTTGCCATTGCTGACTTCTCATTCCAAAGATCATGGATGCCTGGCTTCATTTATTTTTTACAATGTATGTTCTCTTTTAGAGGTATGGTTATTCCAACATGCACCTTATCATTTTGGTTCAGTTTATACAGTATAACACACAACGCTGGTTCCAGCACTGAGCATCATTTCAGCACCATGGGCAGCTCCTGCTTCAAATTGCATTTAAATGAATTACAAGGGAACTAATAATCTGGTTTAGGCTTTGCAATGCTCCATGTTTGCTAGGTCTGGCTCCAGGGTTGTTCCAGATTTGGAATGAGATTTAGGTTTGCCACTATCATTGGTTTGCAGAGAATTTCTGGTCTTTGCAAAGTTCTTATCCCTAACTTTTGGATAAAGATTTTGTAGGATCGCAGCCAGAGATAGGGAATAACCTATAATGCAGTGCATAGTCTTAGCTACTGGTGAGTTGATTTACAAGAGCTAGTAACTTTAACCACTTCAGCCCCGGACGATTTTACCCCCTTCCTTACCAGAGCACTTTTTGCGATTCAGCACTGCACTTTAACTGACAATTGCGTGGTCGTGCGACGTGGCACCCAAACAAAATTGACGTAATTATTTTCCCACAAATAGAGCTTTCTTTTGGTGGTATTTGATCACCTCTGCGTTTTTTATTTTTTGCGCAATAAACAAAAGAAAAGCGACAAATTTTGAAAAAAACACAATATTTTTTACTTTTTGATATAATAAATATCCCTTTAAAAAAAAAAAATCACTCAGTTTAAGCCGATATGTGTTCTTCTACATATTTTTGGTAAAAAAAAGCAATAAGTATTTATTGATTGGTTTGCGCAAAAGTTATAGCGTCTACAAAATAGGGGATATATTTATGGCAATTTTATTTTTTTGCGATTTTTTTTCGTGACTGCGACATGACGGACATAACAGACACTTTTGACACATTTTTGGGACCATTCAAATCTACACAGCGATCGGTGCTATAAAATTGCACTGATTACTGTGTAAATGTGACTGGCAGGGAAGGGGTTAACACTAGGGGGCGCTGCAGGGGTCATTATGTTCCCTGGGAGTGATTCTAACTGTGGGGGGAGGGGTCTCACAAGGGGAGGAGACCGATCGGTGTTCCTCTGTACTGGGAACACACCATCGGTCTCCTCTCCTCTGACAGGACGTGGATCTGTGTGTTTACATACACATATCCACTGTCCTGCTGTGTTCCCAGGCAATCGTGGGTGCCCAGCGGACATTGCGGCCACCGGGCACACGCACCGGGTCCTGGGCGATGCCGCGGGCGCGCACACGTGCCCCCTAGGCAGCCGGGAATGGGAAGATGTCATATGACGCCCGCCCAGGATGGGAGATCCCATTTGTGGTTAAGGAACCAAAAACCCATGCTCCTTGCTTTTGAAGGGTAGGATTGTAGCAACCATATTTTCAATGTATGTTTTGGAGCTGTTATGGAGAGCTGACAATTCTGAATAGGGTGTTTTTTTCTTTTCTTTATTTAGGCATTAGTATATGTCTCCTATGACAACACCAACATTCCAATTTCTTTTTTGATAATATATTGCTTATTAGCCCTATAAATCGCCAGCATTTATTAACAAAACTCATTGTCATTAAACCTTAATAAGGTTTGCCATAAAGTTTGCAAACCTCCAGCAAGATCCACAAAATTTGCAAACAGAACCCAGATAGATTCATTCATCCTACCATGAATGAGCCGAATATTGCTGGATTCAGTTCAGGGTGGGTTCACAGAACATGAATATAGTTTTGATTCTGAATCCAAACCCAACTGATGTCAATTGGAACTGAATGTTAAAACGTAGTGCCCATTTCTAGGCTAATAGGCATGGGATTGTCAAACACATGGGATAGGGGTAATTTAATAATGCTTTAGGTGAAATATATAAAAAAATTGAAATTAATTTAAATAACATGCCTGAAGTGGTGCATCTGTACGATGTATGCAATCCATTTCAGCAAAACTAATATTTACAAAGAAATCAAATGCCATTTTCGTTAGCAAATGACAGCTCCCATTCGCTACTTCTGTACGTAAAATGGCTGGGGATTCCATTCTTCATCCATACCAGAGGATCCTCCCTCATCAATGACTCGCCACCAAATGACATTTCCTATCTCCGTCATTAAAGTACACACAGAAGCAAGATCTCCTTGCTGATGGCATGTATGGGCATCACCATATTTGGTCAGTGACATCACAGGCTTCACAGGTTGGTATTGAATCTGTTGCTCATCTGTAATCTCTATTCCAGAAGTTCTTTTCTAGCTCCAGAAACTGTAACCACAGCTCCATAGCTTCTCTAGGACCCCTAACTCTGGCTCCAGCATTGCTCCAGAAACTACTGCTTTGGCTCCAAAATAATGTGGAGCAGCATAGCTCAGTTACTGCTTGCAAATAAATACCAATACGATTCAAACTTTTTTTTGTAAATATTTAAGTGCTGAATTGTATAATCTCACTGAAAACCAGATTTAATTATTCTTCTTGTAACTAAAGGCATTGGCTTGTAAAAATACTAAAGGCATTGGCTATTGAATTATAGGAAAATACAAAGCAGGTGTGACTGAGCCATAGCACTCCATGTAGTCTGTTTTGCTGATGATAAAAGGTATTTAGATAACCTCTGAATTCAGGAAGAATTCAAGCATGCTTTAGGGAATGAAGCTGAAAATCTTAAGAGAAATAATCGCAAATTAGAAACCATAAATCATTTATCACATGAAGAGTAACAGTGCCCTTTATGGTGTGTGCTTTTGTATAAACTTACTTTTTTAAAGTTTTTCTTTAAATATCATTGTAACTCACAATGCCTGTACTATGTTTCCTTATGCTAATTCATTTTAGATGTGCAAAGCTGAAAATCACCCTGCAGTATCTAAAAGGGTTGTCAGTTACAGTTAAATCTCCCAGTAACACCTGCTGATGTGATGTGAGGTTAAATTGTTTAGTCACATATAACATGTCTAACATCCTACTGTTTAGTACGCATTTTAACCTTTTACTGCCTGCAGGGAGGATTGTAAAGGTTAATACCACTAGAACCAGTGTAGCAGCTGCCACAAGTGAAGCATTATTTGTATAATTATGAGCCAAGACATAAAAGAATCATGGCATTATTTGTGATAGGTAAGTGCAATGATGAATAAGGAATATGTATGAATTTTCTCTATTAACAAGCAGAGGGCACTGCTCAAGGAAAAGCAATGCTACACCATCAAGAGCTCCAGGTAATAACAGTGGTGTACCTAGCATATCTGGCATACAGGATGGATGAATTGTTTTAACATCCCTCTCCATACATCAAAGTTATTAACAATCATGAAATTTAATGTCATACATACTTGAGGTAGGATCAGAATAAGCCAGTTGAGGATGAAATGCAATAGTTGTAGGTATGGCTGCAACTTCATGCAGAAACTGAATTTAGTATTTAAATCCACATGACATGCAGGAGCTCAGAGATGCTTTATTCTGCATACTTACCAACGGCTTAAAATATTTAAGTCGGCAGTCGCATGCACGGCAGCTCCCAAGATGGCCACCAGCGCCTAGAGCTCCGCACCACCACGGCTCCTTAACAGCCACTGGAAGTTACGGAGCGCCCCCGCACCTCTCACCGGGATTCACGAGCGGGGGAACCCCCAGAAACACCTCCGATGACCGCAGCACAAGTCAACATCAACAAAAGACCCCTAGTGGTGGACTTTAACGGCACGTACAACCAAAAATGACAAATAGGAACAATTAACTTTCTTTATTGAATTGGTATAAAATCATTTAGAAACATAGAGTTGATACATATCATAGGAGTTTGTAATAGTAGCAGAAACACATTACATATACAGAATCGACTATAGAAGCAATCACCCTACGCTTTTTCGCGGCTGAAATAGTCTCCTTCTTCAGGGGTATGAATACGGCATAAGATATAATTCTATTGTGGAACAAATAACAGGGTATTAAAACAGGCAAACGGTGGAACAAAAAAGATCATAGAGAGGTGGACTCCAAATTGTACTTACATAACCAGGTACAGTATCATATGAATGTATCTCACAACTGAGTTAACAGCAACACTGCCGTTAAAGTCCACCACTAGGGGTCTTTTATTGATGTAGTTTCGTTATTGGATGTGGCACAACAACTCTACACAGTCTTACCGAATTATACCTTGCTTAGCAGCACAAGTCAGGAGAAACCAATTGCGCCAGATGACAGCCGCGGCGGGTCCGATCAGCTACACCAAGATGGCGGCCACTCCACGGGGTTTACAAACAGCAGAAGACACAGAGGACTCCATTGCAGGACTCATCCGCTCATCCTCCACTGCACCTGGCTAAATCTCCTGCTTTCACAGACAGAGTCTTTGCTGGACAGACTGAGCACTGGTTTCCCCTCTACCCCCATGCTGGATCCTCACACAGGCCTACTTTTGGCTGTGAGTGAAGTGAATGAAGCAAGTCCTACCCCCACTGACTTACCCTCCATGATGGAGGATTTTGCACAAATACTTAAAAAAAAAAGCTTAGAACTAAATGCAGCACAGATTACCTCATCCATCCATGCTGATCTGCAGAAAATAGGATTGAGAATTTACATGATAGAGAAAAAATCTGATCAATCTGTGGCACGGATTAATCCAAACTCTGCCAGGCTCCAAGATGTGCAGGATGAACTAGAAACAGCTTTTGCAAAGATTGACGACCTCAAGAACAGATCAAGACACTATAACATTAGAATTAGGGGGCTCTTTGAATCTGAAAAAGAGGTTCAATCGGCTCTTAAATCTCTCATAAAAGGACTTATCCCAGATATTGCTGAACACTGCCTTGAGCTGGATAGAGCTCACAGAGCCCTACAAGCCCCCCTCCCCCCCCGCTCGGATGGTCTCCCCAGGGACATCATTGTAAAACCCCACTTTTATTCAGTAAAGAAGGAGGAGATGAAGAAGTCAAGGAACTCAGATAAACTCACATTAACCACTTTCCGACTGCCGCACGACGATGTACGTAAGTAAACATGATGTCATCTCTCCTTGTGGAGCCTTTTCGTTTCGGCTCCCGAAGAGACAATACACCAACACTACACTAACAGTAGAACATGCAGGCACACATTTCACCCCCTAATCACCCCCCAAACACCCTCTTGCACCCTCTGTCACAGTGACACCAATAGCAGTTTTTTTTTTACTGATTACTGCATTGGTGTAATTTGTGACTGTTATAAGTGGTAGGGCAGTTAGGGTTAGGCCCCTTTAGGTGTAGGGTACCCCACTAACCCCCCTAATAAAGGTTTAACCCCATGATAACCCCAGTGTCGCCAATGTCACTAAGCAATTTTTTTTCTGATTGCTGTATTAGTGTCACAGGTGACACTTTTTATAGCGTCAGGTACACACATATACTACCTAATAAAGGTGTTAACCCCCTGATTGCCCACTAGTTAACCCTTTCACCAGTGATCACCGTATAACTGTTACGGGTGATGATGGTTAGTTAAACGGCACCCACCGTTTATTACCTAATAATAGATAGCTATTAAAGAATATTTTCTTATCAATGAGATAAGTGAAGTTTTCCCATCAACTGTCTGGGCAGCACATAAGTCGGTCATCAGGTGGAAACTCATCCATCTGGCATCGAAACTTAAGGCTGAACACAGGGCAGATACACAAAAGCTTATGGAGGACTTTCGTACTTTAGCGAAGGCACACAAACACAATACCTTGTCCGAGTCACTAGCAAAACTAGACAAGGCCCGTGCCCTCCTTAACTTGACCTGACAACAGCGACAGAAAAGCACCTCAGGTAGACTGGGGCTAAATTCTATTCCCAAAAAGACAGGATTGGTTCCAGACTTGCTGTCAAGCAGTCCTAAACAATGAACCCTAGCATTCCTTAAAATTCATGCGGGACTTAACACAAAACCCAACCAAAATAATGGAAGCTTTTTTGCAATTCTATTCTGATCTGTACAAACCGATCATCCCACCTCCCCCGACTTCTACAGGACACATTTATTGATAACCTCCCTTTGTCTACACTGAATAAAAACCATAGAGACCTCCTTGAGAGTCCATTCACCCAAGAGGAGATACTGGATACCATTAAATCCCTTAAACTAGGATCCTCTCCTGGGCCAGATGGTTTCTTCACTGGCTATTACAAAAAATGCGGTCCCTGCATGGCCCCACACATGGCTCGGTTATTCAACTCTCTCAGGGATGGAGCCCCCTTTGGCACTGAGCTCAACTCTGCATATATCTCAGTAATCCCCAAACCGGGCAAGGATACAAGTGAGGTGGGAAATTAGCGCCCAATGTCACTTATCAATAATGACATTAAACTAATGACTAAGATTCTCGCGAATAGTGGCAAGTTTTATTTGTTCATACATCCACAAATATCAGGTGGGCTTCATCTCTGGGTGACAGGGACCGGACCAGATTTGAAGGACCATTTACATTATCTCCTTACTCAAATCACAGTGGGATGGAGGACCTCCTCAAAAAGGTTTTCTACTCTCTATAGACCTTCACAAGGCCTTTGATTCAGTAGACTGGGCATACCTGTCTGATATCCTGAGGCGATGGGACTTTGGCCCTTACTTCGTGAACTTAATCTACTCTCTTTATTCAACCCCAACAGCGCAAGTATGCCTGATGGGCAGATACTCAGACTCCTTCTCCATAGGCAAGGGAATGAGACAGGGAGGCCCGCTCTCTCCCCTCCTCTTTGCAATGGCCATCAAAACATTGGCTATAGCAATCAGATTGAATCTTGACATTAAGGGGCTAATTTGTGAGGATCAGGATCATAAGTACGCGTTATATGCTGATGACCTCCTCCTCTTTATCACCTCTCCACTAACATCTACCCCTATGGTATATAAGATATTGCGGGATTTAAGCGAGGTATCTGGTTTGTGGGTTAACATGAACAAATCGAAACCTTTAAACATATCGGTCCCCCCGGACCTGCTCAAACGGCTTTCTTCCAACCTTTCCTTCGCATGGCCTTCCACCGTAATTCCATACCTAGGGATCAAATTAACGCCAGACATCAATAACCTTTTTAATGTGAACTACCCCTCCTATGATACTCAAATGTAGAGGTGACGTGGAAAGGTGGTCAAAATGTGGTCTATCCTGGCTGGGCAGAGTTCACGCAGTAAAGATGACCCTCCTCCCCTGTCTATTATACTTATTTCGCTCTCTCCCAATCCCAAAAAAAGAAACGATTTTTCAGTAAATTCCTGTTGGATATAGTCCGCTTTGTCTGGGGTAGCAAAGGTTATAGGTGCCCCTCAGGAATACTTCTCCGCTTGAAATCTCAGGGTGGGCTGGGTCTGCCAAACCTATGGTGGTATTTCCAAGCAGCACAACTTTTCAAATTTCAATGGTTTTCTCTAGGGGCCCAAAGCCTGAATGGCTCTCTATGGAAAGACAAACCATCCCCTAGAATACCATAGATTATCTTCTTTGGTGTGACCCAAAAACTAGACCAGCAATAATGTCCCCAAACTCTCTCTCACTCCATCATACTATGCTCCAAGCTTTTCTCACTACTTTCTCCAAGCTTTTCTCCCTGGTTTCCCCCATGAAGCCATTATCACATTTGTTCCATAATGCTAACTTCCTACGGGGATGAACATTAAAGCTTTCCAATGGTGGACAGATAAGGGCCTCTACCGAATTAGTAATTTCCTCTCTCCGGCAGGTCCGCTTACCTGTCACACTGTAGGAAGAAACCGGAAATGCCCGATTCTGAATTATTTAGATTCTCCCAAATCTCTAATTTCCTGTGGCCATCTGGATTAACAAAACAGAACCCCCCACAATAAGCCCTTACGAACGTTGGTACTCCAACACTGCAGATCAGAGGGGAGGGATTTCATTGATCTATACAGCCCTGGCCATTAACTTGGACAAGTCGACCTATGCTCGAGCCTGGGAGGAGGACATGGGCAACACTTGGACTTCCTCGGATTGGTTCCACGTGTCAAAGTGTGCTTCCAAAGGTATTCTCAATATATCCCTTGTTGAAGTTAGTCTTATGCCTCGTACACATGATCAAACAATCCAGTGGAAAAGTCTGGCAAACTCAAGTCCGCCGGACAATCCACCCACGTGTAGGCTCCAATTTTTGCACTCCAATATGTCCGCCGGACTCGCATTTCGGTGGACAGGAAGGCCGTGTGTGTGCTAGTCCGCCATACTTTTCAAATGAGCGGGCTTTTCCCACGCGGAATAAAGTCCGCTCATTTTGAGCAAGTCTCTAGGTAGCCGGGGCCAGCGAAGGAGGGAACCCCTATGCCGAAAAATCGGCGTGGGGGTCCCCCCAGGTCCAAATCAGACCCTTATCCGAGCACGCTACCCGGCCGGCCAGGAAAACGGGTGGGGACGAGCGAGCGCCCCCCCTCCTGAGCCGTGCCAGGCCCCCCACCCCAAAGCACCTTGTCACCATGTTGATGAGGACAAGGGCCTCTTCCCGACAACCCTGGCCGTTCGTTGTCGGTGTCTGTGGGCAGGGGGCTTATCGGAATCCGTGAGCCCCTTTAATAAGGGGGCCCCCGGATCCCGGCCCCCCACCCTATGTGAATGAGTATGAGGTAAAATGTACCCCTACCCATTCACCTGTAAAAAAATTTTAAAAAAAACACAACACACAAGGGTTAAAATAGTTTATTGCACAGGGGGTCTTGGGTCTTCTCGCTGGACTCCTCCGCTATCTTCTGCTAGTTCTTTTACTAGCGGAGGAGCCCGGCTTTCTTCTTCGCCGCCGCCGCCCTCTTTTTCCGACTTCGGGGGTCTCGTCCCCCTCTTCAGTTCTTCTTGCTGGGCCACCGTGCCTTCTTCTAGCTCTTTTACAAGCAGTGGCCCGGTCTTCTGTGACCGCTGTCTTCTGGCCTTCTGTTCCTCTCTTCTGTTCTTCTCTTCTGGGAATGTTGCCTCGTCGCTGTCTCTGTTCACAATGACAGGGACGCGGCGTGCGGCGACTTATATAGGGACATCACCGGATGATGTCCCCACCCATTATGATGTCACAGTCCCAGAGGATTCCACATACTGCAACATTCCTTTTCTGGTATACCACCTCGACCCACGAATGCTCCTGGTCCTCTTAGAACCTCTCTTCCTCTCTCTAGCATTTTCTCCTCTTCCCTGTCCTGGACAATCTGTTCCCATTTACCTTTCACATTAAACAAGACTTGCCGCTGCCCCTGAAAGGGGGTTAGAAGTTGTTTTTGGCCAGGCTGTCAATGTGTGGTCTCCCTTGCTATTCTACAGGCGATAGTCAGCCATACTTGAATTGACCCATGATTTGGTTAGCATAATTTTAATCATATCTACTTGAGGGACAGTGGCGAGACTAGGGGAGGGTCAGATGGAGGTCCCCGGCGAGTGCTGCGCACCTCCACATAGAGTTCCCAAAGGGATGGGGTGCGTGGACCGTCACGGGGTGATCAGCGGTCACCCTCGGGTCAATTTCTTTCTTTCCCTCTGTCAGATATCCTGCTACTGTGTCACAAGAATCGGGGCCGGTCCATTCAGTTGAAATGGATGACCCTTGAAGCATCGTCCCGAATCAGGGCCCACTGACAGTCCTGACCTTATCTCTTGAGATAACCAGTAGTTCTCCTTTGTTATGAAGTAGTTCATATGCCTTTTTCATTATATCTGCCTTATAAGTGATGTACTGGAACTTTTGCCTATTTGACAAAACATGCACTGTTATGCACAATTATTACTGTTATGTCTGCAATATTTTCAATAAAAATATTTTAAATAAAAAATAAGATATTTATGGGGGATACCTCATAAATCAGGAAGAAACATGTGCATGTCACTCCACAGTGTTGGGTTTATAGTGCAGCAATAAAATGAGCCCCAGCATTAGTGCCATTGTCAGTAATAGTAACCCCCAGCAATGGTGTCATTGGCAAACATAATAACCCCAGCAAGTTTCAGCAATAATCCTCCCTCCACTGATGGTCATTAGTAGTAACATGAACCTCCCAGCATTGGAGGTCATTGGTATTAATTTTAACCCCCTAGCATTGGTGGTCAGTGTCAGGCTGTAAATGTAACAATCCCCCCGCCAAATATTATTGGTTAGTAGTTGACTGGAAACCTTGCAGTGGTGAGTGTCTGGCTGTAATAATAATCCCTCTTTCTAGAATGGATGAGTTGGGTGTTCGAGTTGAACGCATGTTTGACTTGAACACCGGCTGTTCGCCCTTTCGGAGAAACCAGAACTTTATGGGCTGTTCGTGGCAAATTCGAGTGGCGTTCACGGCCCATAATGCACAGCGGCTTAGCAATGCATTGCTGGCCGATTGCACTCTGCAGGCCATTAGTATGTCTGGAAGGCCAACAAGGAGAGGCAGACAGTCATGAGGCAATAAAAGAGGGCAAGCAGGCTCTGTGTCTAGAGGCAACAGTGCAGGTCATGCTTGCGATGCATCGTCATCAGCACGTAGCCATGGGAAATGCATGTCCTTATTTTCGGCAGCTGGACGTGTTGAGCCGCAACATGCTGAAGACTCGGTAGAGTGGATGACCAAGCGGGCGGCTCACAGAGAAAGATAGACGCAGAGACAGTGTCTTCATTTCTTTTGAACCTAGTGCAATTACAGTCAGTGTATTGTGCCACCTGCACAGTGTACACCTGAAGCTACCCCAATTGCTGGTGTTCTGGTCCTATACCACAGGCAGCTGCAGCAGTTACAGTCAGTGTATTTTGCCACCTGCACAGTGTACACCTGAAGCTACCCCAATTTCTGGTGTTGTTCTGGTCCTACACCACAGGCAGCTGCAGCACTTACAGTCGGTGTATTGTGGCACCTGCACAGTGTACACCTGAAGTTGACCCAATTGCTGGTGTTGTTCTGGTCCTATACCACAGGCAGCTGCAGCGGTTACAGTCAGTGTATTGTGCCACCTGCACAGTGTACACCTGAAGCTACCCCAATTGCTGGTGTTCTGGTCCTATACCACAGGCAGCTGCAGCAGTTACAGTCAGTGTATTTTACCACCTGCACAGTGTACACCTGAAGCTACCCCAATTTCTGGTGTTGTTCTAGTCCTACACCACAGGCAGCTGCAGCACATACAGCCGGTGTATTGTGCCACCTGCACAGTGTACACCTGAAGTTGCCCCAATTGCTGGTGTTGTTCTGGTCCTATACCACAGGCAGCTGCAGCGGTTACAGTCGGTGTATTGTGCCACCTGCACCGTGTACACCTGAAGCTACCCCAATTGTTGGTGTTGTTCTGGTCCTATACCACAGGCAGCTGCAGCAGTTACAGTCGGTGTATTGTTCCCCCTTCACAGTGTACACCTGAAGCTACCCCAATGGCTGGTGTTGTTCTGATCCTATACCACAGGCAACTGCTGCAGTTACAGTCGGTGTATTGTGCCACCTGCACAGTGTACAGCTGAATCTACCCCAATTGCTGGTGTTGTTCTGGTCCTATACCACAGGCAGCTGCAGCAGTTACAGTCGGTGTATTGTGCCACCTGTACAGTGTACACCTGAAGCTACCCCAATTGTTGGTGTTGTTCTGGTCCTATACCACAGGTAGCTGCAGCAGTTACAGGCGGTGTATTGTGCCACCTGAAGAGTGTACACCTGAAGCTACCCCAATTGCTGGTGTTGTTCTGGTCCTATACCACAGGCAGCTGCAGCAGTTACAATCAGTGTATTGTTCTACCTGCACAGTGTACACCTGAAGCTACCCCAATTGCTGGTGTTGTTCTGGTCCTATACCATAGGCAGCTGCAGCAGTTACAGTCGGTGTATTGTGCCACCTGCACAGTGTACACCTGAATCTACCCCAATTGCTCATGTTCTTCAGATCCTATACCACAGGCAGGCAGCTGCAGTAATTACACAGTGTACACCTGAAGCTACCCCAATTGCTGGTGTTGTTCTGGTCCTATACCATAGGCAGCTGCAGCAGTTACAGTCGGTGTACTGTGTCATCTGCACAGTGTGCACCTAAAGCTACCCCAATTGCTGGTGTTCTGCTGATCCTATACCGCAGGCAGCTGCAGTAATTACAGTCGGTGTACTGTGTCATCTGCACAGTGTGCACCTAAAGCTACCCCAATTGCTGGTGTCCTGCTGATCCTATACCGCAGGCAGCTATAGTAATTACAGTCGGTGTACTGTGTCATCTGCTCAGTGTGCACCTAAAGTTACCCCAATTACTGGTGTTGTTCTGGTCCTATACCACAGGCAGCTGCAGCAGTTACAGTCCGTGTATAGTGCCACCTGCACAGTGTACACCTGAAGCTACCCCAATTTCTAGTGTTGTTCTGGTCTTACACCACAGGCAGCTACAGCAGTTACAGTCGGTGTATTGTGCCACTTGCACAGAGTACACCTGAAGTTACCCCAATTGCTGGTGTTGTTCTGGTCCTATTTCAGACGCAACTGCAGCAGTTACAGTTGGTGTATTGTGCCACATGCAGTGTAAACATGAAGCTACCCCAATTGCTGGTGTTGTTCTGGTCCTATACCATAGGCAGCTGCAGCAGGTACAGTCGGTGTATTGTGCCACCTGCACAGTGTACACCCGAAGCTACCCCAAATGCTGGTGTTCTGGTCCTATATCACAGCCAGCTGCAGCAGTTACAGTCGGTGTATTGTACCAACTGCACATTCTACACCTGACATGACCCCAATTGCTGGTGTTGTTCTGGTCATGTATCACAGGCAGCTGCAACAATTCGAGTCAGTGTATTTTGCCAATTGTACAGTGTACACCTGAAGCTACCCCAATTGTTGGTGTTGTTCTGGTCCTATACCACAGGCAGCTGCAGCAGTTACAATCAGTGTATTGTGCCACCTGCACAGTGTACACAGGAAGCTACCCCAATTGCTGGTGTTGTTCTGGTCCTATACCATAGGCAGCTGCAGCAGTTACAGTCCGTGTATAGTGCCACCTGCACAGTGTACACCTGAAGCTACCCCAGTTTCTAGTGTTGTTCTGGTCTTACACCACAGGCAGCTACAGCAGTTACAGTCGGTGTATTGTGCCACTTGCACAGTGTACACCTGAAGTTACCCCAATTGCTGGTGTTGTTCTGGTCCTATTTCAGATGCAACTGCAGCAGTTACAGTTGGTGTATTGTGCCACCTGCAGTGTACACATGAAGCTACCCCAATTGCTGGTGTTGTTCTGGTCCTATACCATAGGCAGCTGCAGCAGGTACAGTCGGTGCATTGTGCCACCTGCACAGTGTACACCCGAAGCTACCCCAAATGCTGGTGTTCTGGTCCTATATCACAGGTAGATGCAGCAGTTACAGTCGGTGTATTGTGCCACCTCACAGTGTACACCTGAATCTACCCCAATTGCTGGTGTTGTTCTGTTCCTATACCACAGCCAGCTGCAGCAGTTACAGTCGGTGTATTGTACCAACTGCACATTCTACACCTGACACGACCCCAATTGCTGGTGTTGTTCTGGTCATGTATCACAGGCAGCTGCAACAATTCGAGTCAGTGTATTTTGCCAATTGTACAGTGTACACCGGAAGCTACCCCAATTGTTGGTGTTGTTCTGGTCCTATACCACAGGCAGCTGCAGCAGTTACAATCAGTGTATTGTGCCACCTGCACAGTGTACACAGGAAGCTACCCCAATTGCTGGTGTTGTTCTGGTCCTATACCATAGGCAGCTGCAGCAGTTACAGTCGGTGTATTGTGCCATCTGCACAGTGTACACCTGAATCTACCCCAATTGCTCATGTTCTGCTGATCCTATACCGCAGGCAGCTGCAGTAATTACAGTCGGTGTACTGTGTCATCTGCACAGTGTGCACCTAAAGCTACCCCAATTGCTGGTGTTCTGCTGATCCTATACCGAAGGCAGCTGCAGTAATTACAGTTGGTGTATTGTGTCATATGCTCAGTTTGCACCTAAAGCTACCCCAATTGCTGGTGTTCTCATCTCTTTGCAGGCCATTAGTATGTCTGGAAGGCCAACACGGAGAGACAGACAGTCACAAGCCATTAAAAGAGGGCAGTGTCTAGAGGCAACAGTGCTGGTCATGGTCACGGTGCATCATCATCAGCAAGTGGCCATGGGACATGCTTTTCCTTATTTTTGGCAGCTGGACGTGTTGAGCCGCAACATGCTGAAGACTTGGTAGAGTGGATGACCAAGCCCTCCTCATCCTCCTCATCCTCTCTCACCCAGGCTCAGGGTACTGGCAAAACAGCTGCCAGCGCAGCCTCTTCCCTCGTCTCAAGGGCATCAGTCACTCCTTCCCTAGACCCACCATATCCTCCTGGGGATCCCCCTAACTGTTTGAGCACAGTGTTGGGTGCATGTTCCAGGAGGATGGCCAGCTTTTTGAAGGCTCTGATGATGATACCCAGCTTGATGAAGACAGTAGCGTGAGCCCAGAGAGAGGGGATGCCCAAGAAGGGCACTAATCTGGCAGTCATGTTCCACCAGCTGCAGCATACTGGCAGGTTTGCTCCAATGATGAGGAGGGAGGGGATGATGAGGTCACTGACTCCACGTGGATGCCTGATAGGAGAGAGTAGGAGGAGGAGGAAGCACATCTCCAATGAGGCAGGATACCCCCCAGGGGCCAGCTTAAGGGCAGCACACCGGCTGAATCACACTGCAGAGCTCCGCTTGTGCAGGCCGCTGTCTCTGCGTGTTATTCCAAAAGTTCTTTGGTGTGGGCCTTTTTTGAGACGAGTGCATGAGATCGCACCGCTGCTATCTGCAACATATGTCTCAAGCGTATCTTGCATGGGCAAAACTTCAGCCGCTTGCCGCACATGCTTGACCAGACATATGTTGACCTACCATGCAGTTCATTGGCAAGCGTACCTTAAAGACTCACACCAAAGAACAAAGATGACCTCCCCTTGCTCATCATCAGCTGGGATCTCCAACTTCACTATACCTTCAGTCCTCTCTGAAACCTGCACTGAGAGAAATGAAGGTGTAGAACTAGGTGTGTAACAGCCAAGTACTTGTGGGCAATCTGCTAGCGTTACACCGACGTCTGATTGTAGCAGGCAAATTTGCCCCAGCTGCTAAACCACCAAAAGAAATTCACTCCCAGCCATCCACATGCCCAGCAGTTGAATGCTAGCTTGGCTAAATTGTTAGCACTTAAACTGCTGCTTTTTCATTTGGTAGACTTGGCCCCCTTCCGTGAGTTTGTGCAATGTGCGGTTCCTCAGTGGCAGGTTCCCAAAGCCACTTTTTCTCACGGAAGGCGATTCTGGATTTCTAACGGCATGTGGAAGGCAATGTCCATGCCTCGCTGGACAGGGCGGTCAGTGGTAAGGTGCATATTACCGCTGACTCATGGTCCAGCAGGCATGGACAGGGACGTTACCTATCTCTCATGGCCCATTGGGTCATTCTTCTGGCAGCTGGGAAGGATGCAGGACAAGGTGCAGTAGTGTTGGAGGTTGTTCCATCACCACACCTCCAAAATGCTACTACTGGTTGTGACACACCTCTCTCCCTCACCCCCTCCTCTTCTTCTTTCTCCATGGCCCCTTCCTATGCTTTGTCAGCAGAACCAGTGGTGCTCCGTAGGCATTCAAGCAAGTATGCAGGCAAAAAGATGCCATGCCATGCTTGCACTGGTGTGCTTGGGGGACAGGAGCCACACTGGGGCAGATATTTTGTCAGCTCTGCAGGGGCTGGTTGAGAGGTGGTTGACGCCATGCCAGCTTAAGCCAGGAATGGTGGTTTGCGACAATGGCACCAACCTCCTCTACGCCCTCCGACAGGGACAACTGACCCGTGTGCCGTGTGTGGCTCACGTCCTTAACTTGGTGGTTCAGTGGTTCTTGGGCAGGTATCCAGGCTCAAAGGATGTCCTGAGGCAGGCCAGGAAAGTCTGTGTGCATTTCCGCTAGTCATATAATGCCAGTGCTCAGCTGGCTGAGCTCCAAAAGGAACCTGCCCAAGATCCGCCTTATCTGTGCCATGCCCACCAAGTGGAACTCAATGTTGGCCATGCTGCAGCGGCAGCACACGCGGCAGAGGTCCATCAATGAGTACCTGTGTGACCACGGCACCAGGACAGGGTCAGGGGAGCTTGGTTTTTTTCACCACGCCAGTGGAGCATGATGGGGGATGCATGCATTGTCCTGTCAGCATTTGAGGAGGCCACAAGGATGGTGAGCAGTGACAGTGCATGCGTCAGTGACACTGTACCTCTTGTCCACCTGTTGGAGCACACGCTGAGTGGAATAATGGACAGGGCACTTGAGGCATAACAGAGGCAGGAAAGGGATGACTTCCTTGGCTCTCAAGGCCCCCTTTATCCAGACAATGTTTCTGCTGTCCCGCCGATCACACAGGAAGAGGAGGAGGAGGATTGTGTCAGCATGGAGGTGGAGCCTGTCACTCAGCATCAGCAGAAGTCTTTTAGGGATGATTTACAGTCCCGTGGACTTGTACGTGGCTGGGAGGAGGTGGCTGTGGATCATGTCGTCCTTAGTGACCCAGAGGACTCCGGACCGAATGCCTCAGCTAACCTATGCTGCATGGCCTCCCTGATCTGGCAAAGCCTGTGGAAGAATCCTTGTATTCTTCGGATCAAGGAGAGGGATCATTACTGGCTGGCAACTCTCCTTGATCCACAGTACAAGGGTAAGTTTGCAGACCTTATCTTGCCATCGCAGAGGGAGAAGAGGATGAGACATCTCCGGGAGGCCTCGCAGAACGGTCTGTGCAACACGTTCCCAGACACTGGGAGGTTACAAATTCCTGGTCCTGGACAACGTGTCGCTGAGGCTTCAGTCAGTCACAGAAGGAGCGATGGAGAAGGTGGCCATCTGACCGATGCGTTCAGACAATTTTTTCGTCCGCAGCCCCAAGGTATGATCGGTTCCAGAAATCATCGCCAGCGTCTGATTTACATGGTGCAGGAATACCTAGGTGCAAGATCAGACTTGGACAACTTTCCCACCGAAAATCCTCTGTTACTGGGTCTTGAGGATGGATCACTGGCCAGAGCTTGCACAGTATGCAATTGAGCTACTGGCCTGTCCTGCATCGAACGTTCGTTTGGAAAGCACATTCGTAATCGATCACATGGTGCACCTGTCCACCGACTCGGTTGATTGACTGACCTTCATAAAGATGAATCAGTCTTGGATCACCACCATCTACCAAGCACCTGAAGCTGATGTAACCGAATATTCTTTTTTTGAAATGTCACATCCCTTCAAGACTGCCTATGCTCATGCTGAATGACTATCCTGTTATGCTGACTTCCTGCTCAATGATCCTGCTGATAGCTTGGAAGAACATTTTTGGTTCTTGGTGCCACCACCAGTGGCTAAGGCCCAATTTTTCAGCCCCTGTTTAACAGGGGCATGTAATTACAATTTTTGATGCAATACTTTGCAGCAGGGCTCATTCCTCCGCTCAAACTAGAGTATTTGTGAGGGGTTGCAGTGTCGTTGCACCAGTGCCTAAGGCCCAATTTTTCAGCCCCTGTTTAACAGGGGCATGTAATTAAAATTTTTGATGCAATACTTTGCAGCAGGGCTCATTCCTGTGTTCCAACTAGAGATTCTGTGAGGTATTGTGGCACCAGTGCTTAAGGCCCAATTTTTCAGCCCCTGTTTAACAGGGGCATGCAATTACAGTTTTTGATGCTATACTTTGCAGCAGGGCTCATTCCTTCTCTCCAACTTGAGTATCTGTGAGGGGTTGCAGTGTCATGGCACAAGCACCTATGGCTAAAGCCCAATTTTCAGCACCTGTTTAACAGGGGAGTGTAATTACAATTTTTGATGCAATACTTTGCAGCAGGGCTCATTCCTGCTCTCCAACTAGAGTTTCTGTGACGTGTTGCAGTATTGTGGCACCAGTGCCTAATGCCCAATTTTTCTGCCCCTGTTCAACAGGTGCATGTAATTACAATTCTTGATATAATATTTCTCAGCAGGGCCTGTTCCAGCGCCCACCAAGAGTAACTGTGAGGACTTACAGTGTTATGACACCAGAACCGTCACCACCACCACCAAAGGCCCATTTTTTCTACCACTGTTCAACAATGTCATGTAATTACAATTCTTCATATAATAGTTCACAGCAGGGCGTTCCAGCTCCCACCAAGTGTCACATTGAGGACTTACAGTGTTGGGGCAACACCAACACCTTAGGCCCAAATTTATGCAGAACACATAGGGAAGGCCCCTACTTTAAAACATCCAACTTACAAACGTGTTCTAATTGCAACTGGAAGGAGACAACAGGAAGTGAGATGAAATCTACCCCTAGGAAGGGAAATTCTCTCCTGTAAGAGTTGATATGGGAAAAACGTGTCTCCTCTCACTGATGCTTTATCCTAATCCTTGTTTTACTAAAAACCTAAAATTTTCAAAAAACATTGGTCATTGGGACAGAAAGTGAGGAGAAATCTTCTGAAGAGGTTCACAGACGGAAACATTTTTTTTTTACAGGGGTGATAACCCTTCCCTATGTTTTCCAAAAAGCTTAAAAATAGATTTTTTTACTGGTACAAAAATGTACCAGTTCAAAATTACAAATAGATTCTACTTAACAACAAACCTACACAGTCCCTGTCTTGTTTGCACAGCCTGTATACTGCTTTTCTGAGTATATAGGGCCTGGGGGCCCCACGCCTTTCTGTTTTTTTAATTTGGGTACGGGGTTCCCCTTAATATACGTACAAGACCCAAAGGGGCTGGCAATGGGCAGGGGGGCTACCCATGCCATTTTTCTAATTTATTTTCATCCGTATTGCCAGAACCAGACATTACATTAAAACCGCAAGCAGTTTTAAATTACTTTTTTTTCCGGTAGAAATGTATTTTTGTGCAGGGACTGTTCTAAACACGGGAAACATTTGCCACTTCACAGGCATACTATAGACACCCCCCAGGCTCGATATTTAATGGAATATTTCACCTTTTTTTCACTTTAAGCTCAATTAAAATAAGTGCTCCCGAAAAAACATCAGTTTTTAAAACTTTTTTTTTGGATTGATACATGTCCCCTGGGGCAGGAGCCGGGTCCCCAAACCCTTTTTAGGACAATAACTTGCATATTAACCTTTAAAATTAGCCCTTTGTATTTCGAACGTTTGAGTTCCATAGACTTTAATGAGGTTCTAAAGTTTGTGCAGATTTTCGGTCCATTCGCAAGTTCTGGTGTGAACCGGACTGGGGGGTTGTTCAGCTCATCCCTACTCTTTAGCATTGTTGACCAGTGGTTGGCTAGAATAATAATAATAACCCATTGTTTAGTTACCCGAACACATGTTTTTGCAATGATCTTTCTATTCCAGTCCAAACAGGACTAATTATACTGCCAGGTGGAGATCACTCCACCCGAAAGCGCTGCCTTCTTTCAGTAGGTCACATCAAGGCATTATCTAAGTTGGTAGCAAAGACAGAAAACAAAGCAGACAAGAGTAATCCAAAATTGAAGTCAGGTGGAACCTGGGTCAATCATGGAATCAGAACATGTATCAGGATCAAGAACACAGGAGCAAGACTGAAGGCCATTCAGCAAAGAGCTTGTGCAGAGTTCAGGTTCAAATAGACCACATGCATGTGCTCATGTACATGGCCGTATGCGCTTATAATGATGCATGTGTACCTAAACTTCTATGCAACAAAAATTTACATGTTTATGCACACATTAGCCTGGCAGCTGGTTCAATGTTCCACAGGTGTTCTTTTCACTTTTTAAATACTCTCAACGTAGTATCCTATTTGTGAATATTCTGCAATGCCCATTCTCTTATGGTGCTATAATTTTCTTCTTTGGATTTAAAGTAACAAAACATTTTGTAGAAATAGTAAGTGTACAAGGGGGTTTTATTTAGTAATGCTGCTTGGATTAAATTATTTGTAAAGAATTAAAGTAAAGACTTGTGATTTATCAGGATTGATGACTGAAGATGCTGACTCAGTTGTGTCACGAGGGAAGGCTGAAATCTGACAATGTCAGCCACACAACCTCTACGGAACCACCTAGAGTTCTGGAAAGATGAGGGATTCTCAAATTCTTGCGATAAGTTTTTGATAAGTTGTTGCCACCTACTGTAGTCACCTTTTCCTTTTATTTCTGCTTCTATATCATAATTAGTTTCAGATTCATCGCATAGTGCTTACATTTGCTTTTAGCTAGCTTCCACTTTTGGATTTTGATCCTCAACATTGCTTTGAAATAAACTGTTTTCTTCTAAAATGTTCATGTAGGTCCTTTCCCTTCTATCCTAAAAAAGAGGTACCCAACTCCTTCAACTCCAGCTAGCTATTTCTTGCAGGCTGCAACAATTCTTCCTTACAATGAACATGAACAGGTTGTAATAGAAATCTGTTTTGATCCCACTGGAATCAGTTGTTTTGATGCCATCCAGAAATTAATTGTCAACCCAACTCCTTCCACATCTATTTGGGTTCAACTGTCAGTGAAAAGACCAATCAGATACATAGTAGGAAATCCCCTACTTAGAAATGCGTTGAGTTCCCATGAAATCAATGCTGGTCTTCTCAGTCTTCTGACTACATCACCTATATTTTAGGCTTGCCAAAATGAATGACATTTGATTATGACCAATGCTATCCTAGCAAAAAAAATTATATTAAATTTCCCTTGATTTTAGATTAGGAAAAAACAACAATACACATCTAAATATTTCCCTCATAAACCTCTGCATGCAAGCTCAACATATAGATTCTTCAAGATGCAGCGAAGTATTAGACTAATAAGGGACAGAGCTATGCCTGCAGATGTAGTGTTGCTATAGATATACAGTAAAAAGCTGAGAAGCAAAAAGCCAAATCTGACACATTTCATGCAAAACTCCAAAAAATGGATTGGACAAATGTATTGGCACCCTCAATTTAATATTTGGTAGCACACCCATTGGAAAAAATAACTGAAATCAATCGCTTCCTGTAGCCATCAATTCGTTTCTTATACCTCTCTGCTGGAATTTTGGACCTCTCTTTTTTCTCCAACTGCTCCAGGTCTGTCAAATTGGAAGGGTTCCTTTTCTCAACTGCTGTTTTGAGATCTCTTCACAGGTGCTCTATGAGATTTAGATTTGGACTCATTGCTGGCCAGTTCAGTACTCTCCAGTGTTTTGTCTTAAACTATTTCTGGATGCTTTTTGATGGGTGCTTTGGGTCATTGTGCTGCTAAGACCCATGACCTCTGATGAAGACCCAACCTTCTGACACTGGGCCCTACATTGCACCCCAGAATTCTTTGGTAGTCTTCAGATTTCATAATGCCATGCAAATGGTCAGGACATCCAGTGCCTGAAGCATTAAAGAACCCCAAAACATGAGTGGATCTTCACCGTGTTTGACTGTAGGGACTGTATTCTTTATTTTAAAGTCTTAATATTTTTGTCTGAAAATAGTATAATAATGGGCTTTACCGAAAAGCTGTAATTTTGTTTCATCAGTCCATGTCACATTCTCCCAAAAGGATTTTGGCTTCCTCAGGTAAGTTAGGGCAAACTCTTTGATCAATTTTTCTCTTTTGTCCACATCCAGGGAGAGTGGCTACAGTGCCATGGGCTGTAAACTTCTTGACAATGTTGTGCACAGTGGACACAGAAACATTAAGATCTCTGGATATGAACTTGTAACCTGGGATTGTCCATGAATTTCCATAATTTTTGTTCTCAAATCCTCAGGCAAATCGTTGCTGCTCTTTCTCTTCTCAATGCTCTGTGTGGCACACACAGACACAACAAAAAGGTTGAGTCAATTTTTCACCATTTTAACTAGTTACCGGTGTGATTTCTATATTGTCAGCACCTGTTAATTGATGAAGGAGAGTTTAATTACACATTAAAGGAGCATTAAAAATTGGAATGCAATTATTTCTTACAATTTTGAGAAAGTGACAATTCTTTCCTGACACAAGCATGACAGCATACACAAATGGGATAGGCTCCACCCCTTGCCCAATCAGGACTCATTATACTATATATAAATGAGTTGCCTCACCCCAGCTGGCATTCTCCTTTTGTTCCTCAAATGCTCAATTTGTTATAGCTGTGAAATAGACATTTTTATTTTTTCCCTCACCTTGCCGGATTCATCTGGCCAGCCATACAGGTTCAGCCTCTTTCCTGTGATGGACCCTCTCTGTTAGGTTGTAATACTTCCATACAAGGGAGACCCCCCTCAGGCCTGGATACTGGGGGGGCTGGGATACTGATCTCTGGATGCAGGTAAAACAGTTCTGCCTGGTGGTTGGTTGGAACTGATCTAGTCTCCTCCCTGGTGAGTTGTGGCCTCAAACACACTATTTGGTTAATCTGGCTTTGGGTATGTTTGGTTTCCCTTGCAAAAATGCTGGCATTGTTGTCAGGGCCTCCCCCTTCCAAGATGGCTCCTTGTCTGCTTCCTGTGGCTGGACAGCAGGTTATCCCTTCCTGATGGATGGGATGACTGACGGGCTTCCAGTTGACAGGCAGCAGCAAGATGACATTGGGGTAGCTTCTGGCCCACTAAAGCAATGGCTGGGAGCTCCAGGCAGCTGCCTGGGGATGGATTGTTGGCCACCTGTCAGGTATGGAGCCTCTTCCATCCTCCCTTAGAGCCAGTGAAGGGTGTTACACAAAGCAGGTAAGCGATCCATGGGCTGTCATGGTGTGTCTGAATCATTATGCTGTTAATATACAAGGTGTCAAATTAGATTAAATGCCTGTGTATAGCTTTGTCTGTTTCATTTTAGCTTCACAGGTTTTGTTTGTCTGTAGGACTACTAAAGCATTAATGGATATGCAGGTGTTTGCTGCAAAGTTGAGTCTTTCCTATTAAATCAGTAAGGCCTGGCTTTGCAGGTTTGAGATGACTGTGTTAATGTTCTAATTTTTGGATTTGCTGTTTTTAACCTTTACAGGTCAGTGGCCTAGGGTAGGTGATACTGTCAGGTATATAAACCCTTCATTTTGCTGTTTATGAGAGTGTGATGCTTCAGTATGGATGACACTGCTATGCATTGTGTTGCTGCTATGCGTTTAAGGTCTGCTTTTGGGTGAAATGTGTTTAATGATTGCTATGCATTAACCTGTTATGTCTAAATGCCAGAGAAAATCCAGTGTTATGCTTAAGCTACAGTGCCTTAAGTAATTGGTTTATTACCCTACTATCTGTAAATTTCTTCTGTCTAAGGATTTAACCCTTGTTCACACTAGCAGATGGGTCCATTTGAGGTTTCAATGTCTGCAAATGGATGTGTGGATGGCCACTGATCTCATATTAAGGCTATGTCCTAGCCAGTATGACCACAAACCCAATATCTTGAGCTATGAGCTTACCCGGAGACCAGCCACTACCAATAAGGTGAGGATCAGGTAGGTATGCTATCCTAAAAAAAAAAAAAAAAAAAAAGTGCATGGGTAGTATGGATGGTAAGACTCTCCAGCCCAACCGCCCCCCCCCCCCCCCCAAGGGAAAAGTGGCAACTTGTTCTTCCATTCTTCCAACAGTGACAAATCCTTTTTGGCTCGGAACATGCAGAAAAAATCTTTTTCTGGACGTGTGATAAGAAATACCCCTTTGTTCAGAGACACGTATCATACGGGTCTCTCCAACACATGACTGAGGATATAGTACGCACTTAAGTTTCCAATTAGCATTTTATATTTTTTTACATTTTTTGTTTCACACTATAATACACTATATTTACACCATATAGGAATTTCTAACACCCCACAGAGGGTATATCACCAGCTAGTTGGTGACACATGTTGCACTAAACCGATTAAAGGTAAATCACTTTTTTTGGTAATCACTCTCTTTCACAAGCTTCATATAGGCTCTTAACAATTTTTTTGAATGATTTTTTTATTTTTTTTGGTGTTCATTCAAAATGCTTTTATGATTTTATATTTCTTTTGAAGCAAATAGTCATTACACAGGTTTTTGATATACAAATCGATCGATTTAGAAAACCCTTTGGATCCAATATAGCACTAAGTGTACTACTAGTCAACACCCGCCAGGGGTTCTAACACGAGCTCTATCATATTTGGAATTTAAATATTTTAAAAAATGTATTATATTTTATATATAATGTTTTTACTAAATCGTTTCTGCACAGTATGTTGGGAAGATTTCTCTGTATTTGAATTAATAGGGGTAGTGCCACTTCTGCTTTACTTTTCAATTACATACAGTACATGTTCCGCCTGTGGGGGGAATAAATTGTAGAGGCAGCTTCAACCCCATATCACGTAATAGATATTTTTGATTAGTCTAATCCATAGCGCAGTCTCACCCTACCCCTTTTTTCTATGTTGGAATACTGACTTGTGGCCCAGTCTCCAAAGAGAAGGGACCATGTTCTGTTTCATTCACAGTACATGTTGGCATTCATGGTTCCCTCAATGAACTGTAGCTCCCCAGTGTCGGCAGCACTCCACCATGCTTGACTGTAGGCAAGAAACACTTGCCTTTGTATGCCTCACCTGGTTGCCCCCAACACACGCTTGACACCATCTGAACCAAATAAATTGATCTTGGCCTCATCGGACCACAGGACATGGTTCTAGTAATCAATGTTCTTAGACTGCTTGTCTTCAGCAAACTGCAGGCTTTCTTGTGCATTATCATTAGAAGAGGCTTCCTTCTGGGATGACAGCCATGCAGACCAGTTTGATGCAGTGTGTGGCATATGGTCTGAGCACTGACAGGCTGACCCCCCCCCCACCCCTTCAACCTCTGCAACAGTGTTGGCAGCACTCATATGTATATTTCCAAAGACAACCTCTGGGTATGATGCTCAGCACGTGCACTCAACTTTTTTGGTTGACTATGGTGAGGCCTGTTCTGAGTGGAATTTGTCCTGTTAAACCACTGTATGGTTTTGGCCACTGTGCTGCAGCACAGTTTCAGGGTCTTGGCAATCTTCTTATAGCTTAGGCCATCTTTATGTAGAGCAACAATTCTTTTTTTCAGATGCTCAGAGAGTTCTTTTGCCATGAGGTGCCATGTTGAACTTCCAGTGACCAGTATGAGAGAGTGAGAACGATAACACCAAATTTAACACACCTGCTCCCCATTCACACCTGAGACCTTGTAACACTAACGAGTCACATGACTCTGGGGAAGGAAAATGGATAATTGGGCCAGATTTGGACATTTTCACTTAGGGGTGCGCTCAGTTTTGTTGCCAGAGGTTTAGACATTAATGGCTGTGTGTTGAGTTATTTTGAGGGGACAGCAAATTTACACTGTTATACAAGGTGTACACCTACTACTTTACACTGTAGCAAAGTGTAATTTCTTCAGTGTTGTCACATGAAAAGAAATAATAAAATATTTACAAAACTGTGAGTGGTGTACTCACTTTTTATGAGATACTGTATATACTGTGTGTATGGGTGAGTGTGTGTGTGTGTGTGTGTGTGTATATGTATATGTATATATATATATATATATATATATATATATATATATATATATATATTTATTTTTGTACAACCCTGCTAATATACAGTACAGGCTTATTGCTTCTCATTCCATGTGCAGCCACTCACTGTAGCCGACAGTTACACAGCCAGGTTGAAAACAGATACAAATCCATCTTGTTCAATTAATAAAAAATAAATACATACATTAAAATGCTAGAACAAAAAAATAAAAGAAGTAAAAAAAGTATCACAAAACTGTGTAAGGTATACAGAAAACCTTGCATCTTAAAGTGTATCTTGTAAAACCTTGTATCTACAACTTAAAATCCTGTCTGTTTTTTGCCATTTTCCTCCCATTGGAAAACCCTCCCATTCACTTGTTGTCATGGGAAAACGTGTCCCCAAGGGAAGATTTACCCTTTATTTCTGCACTGGTGACTTGAAAATATGGATTTTACCTCACTTTCAGTCTAGGTGACAATGGTCACCAGGAGAAATAAAAAGGGTGAATCTGACTAGCCGGAACAATCAACAAAAAAAACTGACAGGGGATCTTCCTTTCTCTATCCAAAACCAATGCAAAATGTTTGGGCTTTAGATACAAATGAATATGAGTTTATAGAATGGCTTTTAGACAGATTCTATTTTTTTTCTGTGCTTATGAGCTTCCTGTCACACAACTCTATTATATGCAATCTTACTCTTTGATAAGCATAGAAGGGACACAGAACCAGGGGGCACTTGACCTGCATTTTCACATGCTAGGATTTGTTGAACAGTAAACAGTAATGGAAAGTACATCAACTTAATGAGTAAGACAGGTGCTCCACATCATGAAAGGCAGGAAGAATATTAGAGATACTCATCACTGACTTTAACTCTTGAGTAGGGATGAGCCGAACACCCCCCGGTTCGGTTCGCACCAGAACTTTCGAACGGACCCCGCGTTCGTAACGAACGTTAGAACCCCATTGAAGTCTATGGGACTCGAACGTTCGAAATGGAAAGTGCTAATTTTAACGGCTGATATGCAAGATACTGTCCTAAAAAGGGTTTGGGGACCTGACTCCTGCCTCAGGGGACATGGGTCAATGCAATAAAAAGTTTTAAAAGCGGCCGTTTTGGCGGGAACACTGATTTTAATGACGATTAAAGTGAAAAAAAAAATGAAATATTCCTTTAAATATGGTTCCTGGGGGATGTCTGTAGTATGCCTGTGAAGTGCCACGTGTTTCCCGTGTTTAGAACAGTCCCTGCACAAAATGACATTAAACGGAAATAACACCATTTAAAACTGCTTGCGGTTTTAATGTTATATCTGGTTCCTGCAATATGGTTGAAAATCATTCAGAAAAATGGCATGGGTAGCCCTCCCTGCCCATTACCAGCCTATTTGGGTCTTGTACGCATATTAAGGGGAACCCCGTACCCATATTAAAAAAAGGAAATGTGTGTGGCCCCCAGGCCCTATATACTCAGAACAGCAGTATACAGGTGGTGCAAACAAGACAGGGACTGTGTAGGTTTGTTATGTTAAGTTGAATCTGTTTGTAATTTTCAACTGGCAAATTTTTAAAGTGTAGCTCCAGTCAAAAAAACTATTTTTAAGCTTTTTGGAAAACATAGGGAAGGGTTATCACCCCTGTATAATTTGTTTTGTCGTCCATCTTTTTTCATCTCACTTGCTGTTGTCTCCTTCCGTTTGCAAGTAGGAGATGTTTGTAAATTGGATGTTTGAAAGTAGGGGCCTGCCCTATATGCTCTGCAGAAATGGCGGAACAAGGTAGTGGTTTTGCCACAACATTGTAAGCCCTCAAAGTGACTCTTGGTGGGTGCTGGAGCACCCTGCTGTGAACAATTATATCAAGAATTGTAATTACATGCCATTGTTGAACAGTGGTAGAAAAATTGACCTTTGGTGGTTGTGGTGCTGGTGCCACCACACTATAAGTCCTCACCGTTACTCTGGGTGGGCACAGGAAGGGGCCCTCCTGTGAAATATTATATCAAGAATTGTAATTACATGTCCCTGTTAAACAGGGGCAGAAAAATTGGGCCTTAGGCACTGGTGCCATCACACTGCAACCTCTGCCATATACTCTAGTTTTATTGCAGGAATTAGCCCTGCTGCAAAGCATTGCATCAAAAATTGTACTTAAACGCCCCTGTTAAACAGGGGCAGAAAAATTGGGCCTTAGGCACTGGTGCCATCACACTGCAACCTCTGCCATATACTCTAGTTTTATTGCAGGAATTAGCCCTGCTGCAAAGCATTGCATCAAAAATTGTACTTAAACGCCCCTGTTAAACAGGGGCAGAAAAATTGGGCCTTAGGCACTGGTGCCATCACACTGCAACCTCTGCCATATACTCTAGTTTTATTGCAGAAATTAGCCCTGCTGCAAAGCATTGCATCAAAAATTGTACTTAAACGCCCCTGTTAAACAGGGGCAGAAAAATTGGGCCTTAGGCACTGGTGCCATCACACTGCAACCTCTGCCATATACTCTAGTTTTATTGCAGGAATTAGCCCTGCTGCAAAGCATTGCATCAAAAATTGTACTTAAACGCCCCTGTTAAACAGGGGCAGAAAAATTGGGCTGCTGGCATCACCCAGAACCAAAAATGTTCTTCCAACATATCAGCGGAGGAGGAAGAGGATAGACAATCAACATAACAGGACAGTCACTCAGCATCAGCATAGGCAGTCTTGAAGGGATGTGGTATTTCAAAAAAAATTATTCGGTTAAATCAGCTTCAGGTGCTTGGTAGCTGTGGGTGATCCAAGACTGATTCATCTTGATGAAGGTCAGTCGATCAACTGATTCAGTGGACAGGCGCACCCTGTGATCGGTAACGAAGCCACCAGCAGCACTGAAGGTGCGTTCCGAAAGAACGCTGGATGCAGGACAGGCCAGTAGCTCAATTGCATACTGTGCAAGCTCTGGCCAATGATCCATCCTCAAGACCCAGTAAGCCAGAGGATTTTCAGTGGGAAAGGTGTCCAAGTCTGACCTTGCCCCTAGGTATTCCTGCACCATGTAAATTAGACGCTGGCGATGGGTGCTGGAACCAATCATACCTTGGGGCTGCGGACTAAAAAATTGTCTGAAAGCATCAGTCAGACGGCCACCTTCTCCACCGCTCCTTCTGACTGATGCCTCAGCAACACGTTATCCAGGACCAGGAGTTTGTGACCTCCCAGTCTCTGGGAACGCGTTGCACAGAGCTTTCTGCAAGGCCTCCCGGAGATGTCTCATCCTCTGCTCCCTCTGCGATGGCAAGATAAGGTCGGCAACCTTACCCTTGTACCGTGGATCAAGGAGAGTGGCCAGCCAGTAATGGTCCCTCTCCTTGATCCGAAGAATACGAGGATCCTTCCGCAGGCTTTGCAGGATCAGGGAGGCCATGCAGCGTAGGTTAGCTGAGGCATTCGGTCCGGAGTCCTCTGGGTCACTAAGGACAACATGATCCGCAGCTACCTCCTCCCAGCCACGTACAAGTCCACGTGTTTCTTGGGACTGTAAATCATCCCTATAAGACTGCTGCTGCTGCTGCTGATGCTGAGTGCCAGCCTCCACCTCCATGCTGACACAATCATCCTCCTCCTCCTCTTCCTCCTCCTCACCCTCTTCCTGTGTGATGGGTGGCACAGCAGGAACACTGTCTGGATAAAGGGGGCCTTGAGAGGCAAGGAAGTCCTCCTCTTCCTGCCTCTGTTCTGCCTCAAGTGCCCTGTCCATTATTCCGCGCAGCGTATGCTCCAAGAGGTGGACAAGAGGTACAGTGTCACTGATGCATGCACTGTCACTGCTCACCATCCTTGTGGCCTCCTCAAACGGTGACAGGACAGTGCATGCATCCCTGATCATGCCCCACTGGCGTGGTGAGAAAAAACCAAGCTCCCCTGACCCTGTCCTGGTGCCGTAGTCGCACAGGTACTCATTGATGGCCCTCTGCTGCGTGTGCAGCCGCTGCAGCATGGCCAATGTTGAGTTCCATCTGGTGGGCATGTCACATATAAGGCGGTTCTTGGGCAGGTTCAACTCCTTTTGGAGCTCAGCCAGCCGAGCACAGGCATTAAATGATCGGCGGAAATGCACACAGACTCTCCTGGCCTGTTTCAGGACATCCTGTAAGCCGGGGTACCTGCCCAAGAACCGCTGCACCACCAGGTTAAGGACGTGAGCTACACAGGGCACATGGGTCAGTTGTCCCTGTCGGAGGGCGGAGAGGAGGGGGTGGAGGAGAGAGGTGTGTCACAACCAATAGTAACATTTTGGAGGCGTGGTGGCGGAACAACCTCCAACACTACTGCACCTTGTCCTGCATCCTTCCCAGCAGCCAGAAGAGTGACCCAATGGGCCGTGAAAGACAGGTAACGTCCCTGTCCATGCCTGCTGGACCATGAGTCAGCGGTAATATGCACCTTACCGCTGACCGCCCTGTCCAGCGAGGCAAGGACATTGCCTTCCACATGCCGGTAGAGAGCTGGAATCGCCTTCCGTGAGAAAAAGTGGCGTTTGGGGACCTGCCACTGAGGAACCGCACATTGTACAAACTCACGGAAGGGGGCCGAGTCTACCAACTGAAAAGGCAGCAGTTGAAGTGCTAGCAATTTAGCCAAGCTAGCATTCAACCGCTGGGCATGTGGATGGCTGGGAGTAAATTTCTTCCGCCGGTCCAGCAGCTGGGGCAGGGACATTTGCCTGCTATAATCGGACGTGGATGTACCACTAGCAGAGTTCCCGGAAGCACTTGGCTGTGACACACCTAATTCTACACCTTCATTCCTCTCAGAGCAGGTTTCAGAGAGGACTGAAGGTCTAGTGGGGTTGGAGATGCCAGCTGATGAGGAGCAAGGAGAGGTCCGCTTTGTTCTTTGGTGTGGGTCTTTGAGGTATGCTTGCCAACGAGCTGCATGGCAGGTCAACATATGTCTGGTCAAGCATGTGGTGCCCAAGCGGCTGATGTTTTGGCCACGTGAGATACGCTTGAGACATATGTTGCAAATAGCAGCGGTGCGATCTGATGCACTCGTCTCAAAAAAGGCCCACACCAAAGAACTTTTAGAATAACGCGCAGAGGAAGCGCTCTGCGCAGGCGGAGCTCTGCGGTGTGATTCAGTCGGTGTGCTGCCCCTAAGCTGGCCCCCGGAGGGCATCCTGCCTCGTTGGACATGTGCCTCCTCCTCCTCCTCCTCCCTCCTTCCAGGCACCCACGTGGAGTCAGTGCCCTCATCATCCCCTCCCTCTTCATCGCTGTAGCAAACCTGGCAGTATGCTGCAGCTTGTGGAACATGACTGCCAGATTGCTGTGCTTCTTGAGCATCCTCTCTCTCTGCGCTCACGCTACTGCCTTCCTCTAGCTGAGTGTCATCATCAGAGCCCACCAAACACTGGGCATCCTCCTGGAGCATGTACCCAACACTGTGCTCAAAGAGTTCAGGAGACTCCTCAGGAGGACGTGGTGGGTCTAGGGAAGGAGTCACTGATGATGACATTGAGAGGAGGGACGACGATGTGTTGGCAGCTGCTTTTCTACTACCCTGAGACTGGGTGAGAGAGGATGAGGAGGATGAAGAGGGCTTGGTCATCCACTCTACCAAGTCGTTGGCATGTTGCGGTTCAACATGTCCAGCTGCAGAAAAGAAGGACAAGCATGTCCCATGGCCACGTGCTGATGACAATGCACCGCGTCCACGACCAGCACTGTTGTCTCTAGACACAGAGCCTGCTTGCCCTCTTTTATCGGCTCGCGCCTGTCTGCCTCTCCTTGCTGGCCTTCCAGACATGGTAATGGCCTGAAGGGAGTTGGGTAAAACAGTAGTTGGGTAGTTTATATTGTGCTGGAGGCACACAACACCCACTAACTCCTGCAGATGCCTTTTTTATAGAACAGCAGAGTTAAAGGGGTATATACAGATGTATACTGTGCTGTGCTGGAAGCACACACAACTTCCTATAACTCCTGCAGATGACAATCGGGCCCAAATAGAGAACAGCTATGTAGGTGGATTATAGCGGTATGTACTGGGTACAGAGCACGCACACAGCACGCACTATCTCCTGAGTGACACTACTGACTGCAAGCTCTATTGTTAAAGATGGACCACTAGCTATATAGTTGAGGTGAATATCACGGTGTATACTGCAGGTCAGGGCACGCAGACAATAACCAGAAAACAGCAGAGTTAAAGGGGTATATACAGATGTATACTGTGCTGTGCTGGAAGCACACACAACTTCCTATAACTCCTGCAGATGACAATCGGGCCCAAATAGAGAACAGCTATGTAGGTGGATTATAGCGGTATGTACTGGGTACAGAGCACGCACACAGCACGCACTATCTCCTGAGTGACACTACTGACTGCAAGCTCTATTGTTAAAGATGGACCACTAGCTATATAGGTGAGGTGAATATCACGGTGTATACTGCGGTCAGGGCACGCAGACAATAACCAGAAAACAGCAGAGTTAAAGGGGTATATACAGATGTATACTGTGCTGTGCTGGAAGCACACACAACTTCCTATAACTCCTGCAGATGACAATCGGGCTCAAATAGAGAACAGCTATGTAGGTGTATATAGTGGTATGTACTGGGTACAGAGCACGCAGACAGCACGCACTAACACTACTGACTGCAAGCTCTATTATTAAAGCTAGATCACTAGCTATATAGGTGAGGTGAATATAGTGGTGTATACTGCGGTCAGGGCACAGACAGTAACCACTACACAAGAGCAAGATAGTAAATCAGCCAAAAACGATTGGTGTGTAACTGTGTTGAAGGTACACAGAACACCCACTGCTTCAGACGCCAACACACTGCACGAGGCTGCCTTAATGGCGGCCTTATATAGTGTGGGGCGTGCACTACACAGCCTGAGCTATGATTGGCCACAGGCAGGATGCCTGTGGCCAACCATGGCTCTCCTCGCTGCTGGCGCTGCGATTGGCCAAGCATGCGGGGTCACAGTGCATGCTTGGCCAATCGTGAGACAGCAATGCATTGCGCCATCGCAGTGCATTGTGGGCCACACGAATTTTGCCGCGAACGGCCCAAACGTTCGGAATTCGGCGAACGCACGAACGACCGATGTTCGAGTCGAACATGCGTTCGACTCGAACACGAAGCTCATCCCTACTCTTGAGTGTGTTTAAACCCAGCATTGTCATGCATGACCATAACGGACCATTAAATCTATTACTTTGCATGTGAATAATGTTACATGGTTCCTCATTTTTTTTTTTAAATAGTAATAGGAGTTATAGTGAGAACATATCATTATGAAGGTTAACAAAAAAAAAATCTGTAGTTTTGGATAGAGTAGGGGAGACTTAAACCCCCTGCATTTCTCTGTGTGCCATTGGGAATATTTACCTTCACTGCCTGCCCCAGAGATGAAACAGGAAGTTAGAGGAAACATCCCAAAATGAGCAAAATGCACAACTGGAAAACAACAATTGTTCGGCAGACAACTCTAAAATTGTGGCTTTCTCTCCACTCTCTTTATTGGTTACAGTTATCAGTATAAATAGAGGGGTGAAACTCCAAAAAGGGGAAAAGGACAAAAAAAAGGGGGGGGGGATTCCAAGAGATGCAGTGGGGAGGATCTCCTCTGTTCCGATCTTAAACACATAGAAGTTGCTGGTAAACTCAGTAATTTCCCTATACAAAGAAATCCATTCCAGCAGAGGGCGTCCTCAGAAATTCAATAAAGTCTGGAATATTTGGATGGCACCTGATACTACTGTTCCAGAGTAAGATAACCCTGTAGGAAACCCAGTTTAAGACCTAAGCCTCTACCAAGCTTTTTGCTCTCCATGTACCCTGACCACCTAATGCCCTATACTATCTGCCTAGATAATCCATATGTCTCGATGATTATAACATAGCTTCTTGAAATGTGCAACCCTCCCTTTTCAAAGGATTGAATGGTTTTAATAACCTCTTTAGCCCCAGAAGATTTTACCCCCTTCCTGACCAGAGCACTTTCTACAATTTGGCACTGTGCTGCTTTAACTGGTAATTGCGCAGTCAAACAATGCTGTACCCAAACAAAATGTGCATACTTTTTTCCCACAAATAGAGCTATCTTTTGGTGGTATTTGATCACCTCTGCGGTTTTTATTTTTTGCGACATAAGCAAAAAAAGACAACGTTTTGAAAAAAAATAGATATTTTGTTTGTTATAAAAGAGCTAAATTTTAATCATATATTTAACTCAATTTTAGTCATACATTTAGACCAAATATATTCAGCCACATGTCTCTGGAAAACAAAAAAAATCAGTAAGCATATATTTATTGGTTTGTGCAAAACTTATAGTGTCCCCAAATGACCTCATTTTGGAAAGTAGACAACCCAAGAAATTTGCTGATAGGCATGTTCAGTCCATGGAATATTTTATATTTTGCCACGAATTTCATATTTTTTTTTCACAAAATATTCACCAAATATTGCTCAAACATGCCATGGGCATATGTGAAATGACACCCCAAAATACATTCTGCTGCATCTGCTGAGTACAAAGATACCACAAATGTGGACCCCAAAAACCAAGCACTGTCTTCAGGCTTTCTAAGGGCGTAAAGTTTTGATTTCACTCTTTCACTACCTTACACATTTTTGGAGACCATGAAATGCCCAGATAGCACAACCCCCCTCCCCTAATAACCCCATTTTGTATACACCCAATCTATTTACTGAGGGGCATGTATTGTATGAGTATTTTGCAGATCTCGCTTTTTGTCACGAAGTTTTGGAAATGAAGAAAAAGAAAAAAAAAATGTCCTTTTCTTTCTTCATTTCCAAAAACAAATCAGAGCTGCAAAATACTCACCATGCCTCTTAGCAAATAGCTAGGGGTGTTAATGCTTAACTGTGCTTTTATCGATGAAAAAAAAAAATCTTTTCTGGGTAAACTATGCGGATTGCAAGTATTTTAATAAGCTTTGTTGTTGATCCCTATATTTTACTGTAGCCATTTGTTTCAATGTGCCATTTTCTAGATCTTAGCTTTCAAATGAGGAAAGCTGCATTGTTTGCATCCCTTTAGAAGTATAAAGTATACTTTAATGCAGACTTCTGGGAAAATCAATGATCCAGTCAGAAGAACAGGAAATTACATTTCTGAGGGGAGGGAGGACCATTTTGCACTAACGCCTTCAGGTTTCTATATTACATTACATTTTTTTGACAATTTTAGAAAATTAAAGCCATATGAAGACTGAAATAGAAACGGTATTATTTAAAACCATTAACTTGATTACATTTTATTTGTTACATATGTTTTTTAACAAAAGTGGAGTTTTCCTTTAAGACTTTACAGGTGAGGCCTATTTTTTGGGTGCAGCGTGGCAAGACAAATAGTTTTTATTCAGGAAATGTTTGCTCTTGTCAAAACAGATTTTTCAAAACAGAAATTTTGCCAAGTGAGACCTGTAGTGAGTCCAGCATAAGATGAAAGCCATTTTGATGCCTCAATGCTGCACACAAGAATTTGTTGGAACACAAAGGCTTTGCATATATGCAGTCAAAAAGATATTGTGTATTGTGTGTAGTAATAAGCGTAAAAAAAACATTGCTATCATAATGCCCTTACATTGACATCATGCTCATTTTTAAATCCTGGATAAGATATGAGAAGACAGTAATTCCACATAGTGCTCAGTGCTTGCTCAACTCCCTGAAAGTAATATTAAAATGCTAACACTCTTATCTTGCTTTGATTTCAATGGTAATCTGCCTGTTCCTTTAGATTTTCACTCGGCTTGTCAACTAGTTCTTTTGATCTCTGTGTGTTACCCTTGAAAGCAATTGCATTTTTGTACTATTTACTTTCATTGTTATTTAGAGATTGCCCCTTTATGTTCATCCATCACAACATTAACTTTAACTGGATTTTCAAACAGAATTTGAGGAGTAGGATATCACAAGGGAAGGTTTTAGTGAAAAATGCATTGCAAGACTGAAGATGTAGACTGTTACAGATCAGTACCCATTTGGAGTTGTGTACATAGCATATGCTGAATGATTTACTTTTGAGCATAAACAGTCTGCTGCATTTCATCTGTTAACTGTACATAGATAGAGTGTACTGATAAATGGCAGTGGTCAGGAGGTTAAAGTATACTTGTCAGTTCTCCGGTGTTCCTATTGGCCAGTAAAGCTACTCATCATTATACTGGGCCAATGAAAATGCACAAAATTAGGTTGGGGGACTAACTGACACTTTCAGGATAAACCTCAATGATATGGGGGAGCGGAGCCAGCGGCCTACATGTGAACAGCGCTGTGAAGAAGCCCGGACATTTTCTCCTGCTAGCATCCTGAGTGTCAGAGACACCAATCCTGCACTACACCAAATGCCTAACACTTCATAGACCTGGCAGAGCTCTTTTATATGGTATAATACAGGCCAACACCCATGGAATTTGCTGTGGAACGTCTGTCCCGCTTTGCATATGGATCCCAAGATGGCGGCAACCACGAGGAGGAAGTCCAGGGTCCCAGTATCACACAGCAGGATGGAACTGATCGCTCACCCATTGACTCCAGCAAGGTAAGCCCACTGCCCCACTAGGCTATGGGTTGAGAAGGGGCTTCTCCCTTGACAGACTGTCCTAAAAATACCTGGGTAACATAGAACTGGAAGCAGGGGATAGAGAGCCCTCCCTGAAACAAATTATGGAGGTCATACGCACCTGCCAATCCACTCTTACTAAACATATAGATGGCATGAGGGCTAAAATATCTTTCCTGAAGCAGGATGGGCAGAACATTAGGGAAAGAGCCCACGGAATCTGTGCAAAGAATCAGTGATCTAGAAGATGCAGTCCAACCATTAGAAGGCACGGTGCAAAATATACTGAGAAATTAATGCCCACACTGAAAAATTAGGAGATATTCAAGTCCGCCAAAGAAGGAACAATGTTGGCTTTGTGGGATTTCCTTAGGGGGGAGAGCGTAAACAACCCGAAGATAACTGACAGTTATAAAAAAAATGTTTTGTTTACAACAAATATGGTCTGCAATATGAGAATATGATGTTCTGGTTATGGATGAATAACAGCACACGGCACAAAAGTTTAACCACTTGCCGACAAGCTGCCACAGTTTAACTGCAGCAGAATGGCATGGCTGGGCGAAACAACGTTATGTACCGTGCCCGCTGCTCACCCCCAGAGCCAATGCGAGTGGCTGGTGGTCCCTGTCACCCCTGGGGCTCCCACGATCACTGCTGATGGACCAGGAACCTGGGATCTGTGTGTTTTCGCTTCTCTGAGGGGAGAAGTGACAGATCGTCTGTTCATACAAAGTATGAACAGCGATCTGCCATCTCCCCTAGACAGTCCCCTCCCCCCTTCAGTTATAACACAGAGAGGGAACACAATTAACCCCTTGATTGCCCCCTAGTAGTTAACCCCTTCCCTGTCAGTGACATTTTTACAGTAATGAGTGCATTTTTATAGCACTGATCACTGTATAAATGCCAATGGTCCCAAAAATGTGTCAAAAGTGTTCGATGTGTCTGCCATAATGTCGCAGTCCCGATTAAAAATGGCAGATCGCTTCCATTACTAGTAAAAAAAAAATAATAATAAAAATGCCATAAAACTATGCCCTATTTTGCAGATGCTATAACTTTTGTGCAAACCAATCAATATTGTGATTTTTTATTTTTTTAACACAAATATGTAGAAAAATACATATTGGCCTAAACTGAGGAAAAAACATTTTTTTTATATCTTTTTGGGGCATATTTATTTTTATTTATAGCAAAATTGAAAAAACGTTGAGTTTTTTTCAAAATTGTCGCTCTTTTTTTGTTTATAGCACAAACAATAAAAACCGCAGAGGTAAACAAATACCACCAAAAGAAAGCTCTATTAGTGGGGAAAAAAGGACGTCAATTTCGTTTGGGTGCAACGTCTCTCAGCCGTGCAATTGTCAGTTAAAACAATGCAGTGCTGAATTGCAAAAAGTGCTCTGGTCAGGAAGGGGGGAAAATTTTCCGGGGCTGAAACGGTTAAGGAGGAGTACCCCTCCAACTATATTTATTTGTTTTTTATGAGAATATGATAAGTGTTAAATATCTCACAGTTACACACACAAAATAGAGAAAAATGCTATTTGTACTAGAGGCTATATTGTGGTTAGACATAGAGATGATCACACTAGGAAAATCATATGCTGTTTTACACACTTACGAATGTACCCTGCTTTAATTTCTTCCTACTATGTATGTGCACTTAGCAAATAAAATCTTAAAAAATAATAATAAAAAAAAAAACTTGATGGTATAGCAGCTTGGAAGGGTTCTTGTCCAGTGGACAAGAACCCTTCCAAGCTGGGTTGGACACTTACCTGTCCAGGGAGCCCACAATGTCGGCACCACAGCTGACTGTAGGGGCTACTGTAGCTGCCATCATTGCCGGTAAAGGGAACCCAGCAGTGAAGCCTTTTCAGGATCATAGCCGATTTCCTACTGCATATGCATGAAGTTCTCTGCTCTTTCCAATTGGCCCAGCAAGAGGAAGGAGGAGGGGGGGGCAAATTTTCGAGAAATGGTGCCGCAAACCCTGTCTCCCAGAAATGGGGAAGGGGACCTGTCAAAAATGTCTCTGTTCCCCCCTCCCCCCTGAAAAGGTGCCAAATGTGGCACTAGAAGAGAAGAGACAAACAAGTGGAAGTTACACTTTTGGGTGGAATTCCACTTTAAGTTCAAAGATTACAAAGACAGGAAGCCAATGCATTTCATAGGCTATAATGGTATTTTGAGAGGAGCTCATGTAACCCCCAAAACACATTGGCTTGTCATCTTTGTTATCATTAGACTTCTGTGATAAAATAAAAATGCTTGGACTTTTGGTGTGACACTTTTATTCTCCTTGAAGCATCCAGGATTCATTTTTTTAACTATGTGGCTTGAAAAAGTATTTTAAGCACTTAAGGACCGCTCGCAATAGATATAATGTGGCAGGGCGGCTCTATTGCATGAAACGCTGTATCCGTACGTCATTTTGTGTAATAGATAATGTGGGCACTGATGGCTCGGAGCGGGAGCTGATGCGCGTGTCCGGTGGCTGTGATGCCCACCGGCCACCTGCAATCGCTCCACAGATGTAAACATGTAAACAAGGCAGATCCTTGTTCTGACAGGTATATAAAGAGAGATTGTCCATTCCTAGTAATCAGCAACAGTTTTCTGTATGTATTCACTGTCATTCCATCCCCCACACAATTAGAAAGCATCTCCCTAGGACATAGTTAACCCTTTCATTGCCCCTGGTGTTAACCTCTTCCCTGCCAGTGTCATTTATACAGTGATCAGTGCATTTTTTTTAGCACTGATCCCTGTATTGGTGTCACTTCGGGTCAGATTTGTCTGCTGCAATGTCGCAGTCCCGCTAAAAATTGCTGATCACTCCATTACCAGTAAAAACAATAAAAAAATTAAAAGTTCCTAAATCTATCCCCTATTTTGTAGGTGCTATAACTTTTGTGAAAACCAATCAATATTTACGCTTATTGGGATTTTGTTTAACAAAAATATGTAGAAGAATACATATTGGCCTAAACTGATGAAGGAATTTTGTTTTTTTACATTTTACATTTTATTAGTGCAAAAACGAAAAAAAAAAATTAAAAAAAATTGACGGTCTTTTTTTGTTTATGGCGCAAAAAATAAAAACCACAGAGTAAATCAAATACCACCAAAAGAAAACTCTATTTGTGGGAATTTTTTTTTATTGGATACAGCATCACACAATTTTCGGTTAAAGTAATGCAGTGCCTTATCACAAAAAATGGCCTGATCATTAAGGGAGTAAAACCTCCAGGCCCTTAGGTGATTAATGTGTTGCACACATTACTTAATAAGAACATAAATAAACAAATAAATAAATAAAACATGTAAGGTACATTTGTGGGCTTCATAAGCTGATCAAAGCACTCTTTACATTTTGATTTTTCTGATTTGATTTTTATTCTGCCTTTTTATTGTGAGATTTTGAAAACAAGAGGGATAGCAACAAACAATTCATTAAAGAGCGGTAAATACTTAAAATTAAACTGGTGTAGGCTGCTGCTATTTACAAATCATCCTTAATTTATAAGTGTGCAATAAAAGGGGGGGAATTCAGACAGTGGCAATAAAATGTGACTTAAATCTTGTTATCACAGCTGTTGTAATGATAAAAAATGATTTGAGGAGGGACGACTATAGCTGGCTTCTTGATTAATTATCACATTAATGAAGGGGAATCCAATACACCAGCTACAGTGTTTGTGCAAAACTTCTCAGTAGTAGCTTGCAGATTTTTTTATAGACTGCAATTGTGCTCAGTCAGTAAACATGTGCAGCAGCTAGCTATGCAGAAAACTATCACTTTAGTTATAAATTAAAAACAAATTACAAACAAGCACATTTACTGCAAAATTATATTACATTTCCCACAATAAGTGAATACCCACCATGGTCTCCATCTGCAATTATTGTGACATAATCACAACTATTATGCATAACGACCAATATTCTTCCATGAAAGGAAAGGTGAACACTGATTGGCTGCTAGTGCTACTAACAATTTCACTTTTCTCTTCATTTTTCTACAGTTTAAATTAATGGATAGAGATGGACTAACTTCCGACGGGACGTTTCGCGGACGCGAACCGCGAATGCGGCCAAAAGTTAACGAACCGCAAAGTTCGCGGCGAGCCCTATTGACTTCAATGGCAGGCAAACTTTAAAAACCTACAGGTCATATTTCCAGCCAAAAAATAATTACTAGCTGTGCACACATAGTCCCACCACATGGCCACTGACATAACACATGTATGAAGTGAATCTGGGATCGACAACTACAAGCATTCTTTTTTTATATGTGAAATTTTGACAATTCAGGACTCAGGAGCGCATGAAGGCAATGGAGGAGAGGAAAGGTCAGGGTAGGCTATGACGAGGGTGCAGGAGATGATCACCAGCACTGTGATATAGAGCACTGACACCAGCACCGTGATACAGAGCACTGACACCAGCACTGTGATAGAGTGCACTGACACCAGCACCGTGATATAGAGCACTGACACCAGCACCGTGATAGAGTGCACTGACACCAGCACCATGATAGAGTGCACTGACAGCAGCACTGATACCAGCAACTCGCTGCTGGGCCCCAAAAATATGACACCGCTCAACCTCTTCAAACAGGATGGTACGAGCATATAGTACAGTGTGCTTTTTTTGTACAAGGAAGTGAGCCAAATGTAGAAAAAAGGTCTGTGTGCTTGATTAAATAAATTGTTTATAGAGATATACATGGTCTACTGGTCAAATGTGTTGAATTCCTCCGAGATCCATGCCTCATTCATTTTCAGAAATGTGAGGTAGTCAACACTGTCGTGAGCTAGGCGAGTGGGCTTATCGGTCACGATCCCCCCCTGCTGCGCTGAACGTCCTTTCGGACAGGACACTAGACGAGGGGCAAGACAACAGTTCGATTGCAAATTGGGCAAGCTCTGGCCAGAGGTCAAGCCTGCCCACCCAGTAGTCCAGGGGTTCATCACTGCTCAGAGCGTCCACATCGGCCGTTAACCCGATGTAGTCGGACACCTGTCGGTCTAGGCATTCTCTGATGCTGGATCCGGATGAGACCTGTCGATGGGTCGGCTGAAAGAATGACCTCATATCAGAAGTCACCAACACATCTTCAAACTGCCCTCTTCTTGCAGGCGCTGTTGGATTGGTACCCGCTACTCTTTCTCTGGGAGTGGGAATTGCTCCTCTGCCAGTGCACACAAAAACAGAATGCAGCATTTCTCGAAGCAAGGCCTGGAAGTGCTCCATTCTGACAGCCCTCTGTGACGGTGGTAACATTTCCACCATTTTGTGTTTGTACCAGGGGTCTAAGTACGTTGTCACCCAGTACTGGTCCTTGACCCTTATGCTTTTTATATGGGGGTCCCTGTTAAAACACTGGAGCATGAAGGCCCCCATTTGCACTAAACTGGAAGCGGTGTGGTGGCCAGCTCCTGCTCATCATCCAGGATAATGTCGTCCTCCTCGTTCTCCTCGCCCCATCCACGCACAACAACAGGGATCCCAGAAAGGTTTAAAGCATGCTCTTCTTGCTCCTCCTCATCCGCCCCGGCACCATCCTCCTCTGACTCCTTTTCAGACTCCTGTTGTTGACTTATCTCGGATAGAGTAGCCCCCCCTGGGAATTCATCCAGCATTGCGACTTCCTCATCTTCCCGCTCCTGCTCCTCCACGGCTTGATCAATGACACAACGCAATGCACGCTCCATAAAGAAGGCATAAGGTACCATGTCACTGATGGCGCCATGGCTGCGACTGATGGCGGTTGTTGCTACCTCCTCTTCCTGATCCAATGCCAAGAGTGGCTGCGCATCGGAAATGTCTTGATATGGATCAGAAAATAATCCCTGTGACTCAAGCGGAAGGTATATGGTGGTGGTGGTGTTGGTGGTAGTGTCTTTGGGGGTGCACACAGCAGAGAGTGAAGAAGAGGGTGCAGATCGAGAGGATATGGAGGGTGCAGAAGAATAAGGCAGAGTGAGACACTCAACCTCTGGTGCATCCTTTGACATAATCGCATGCACCTTCTGCAATTTGCCACTTTGGCTCAAGTCTGTTGCTCCGGCCCTACCCCTACCACCCCTGTGGAAGGGCCTGCCTCTTCCTCTGCCTGTCATTTTTAAATGACCCTGTAACAAAAGTCTCTAGAGAAGTGCAGTATGTATGTGGAAGAAGGTAAATAACACCCCGCTTCAATCTGTTGTTTTTGGGGACCACTGGTCTATCACACCAGTTCTAATACTTTTTTTTATTGCGTTTGTCGCTCTCTGTAGTATCGCTGCAGAACCGCTCAGCAGTCACAATGCTGCACAGTGGAAATGCACTATACTTTGCTTTCTATATGTGCAAGTATTTTATACGTGTATTACACACCTATATACTGCACACCAAATAGTACACCTATACCAGTCCTTACAAGGACCTTTGTGGACCAAGTAGCTAGTGATTTGCAGACTGTACCTCAGTCCCTACACTGATAAAGGACTGCTGCAGAATAGGGCAGCAATCTGCAGCAGTGCACCACAATCCTATATATTGTACACCTATACCAGTCCTTACAAGGACCTTTGTGGACCAAGTAGCTAGTGATTTGCAGACTGTACCTCAGTCCCTACACTGATAAAGGACTGCTGCAGAATAGGGCAGCAGTAAAGTATAATATTCTTTCTATATTTGGAAGAAAGTATATTATATGTGTACAACCCTATATACTGTACACCTATAATAGTCCTTAAAAGGACCTTTTTGGACCTAATAGTAATAGCTAGCTAGTGATTAAACTGACTGTCCCTGCTGCACACAGTGTCCTGTCCCTCCCTGCACTGACAAAAGACTGGCTGCTGCAATCACCAACACAGCAGTGCACTGAACCCTATATACTGTACACCTATACCAGTCCTTAAAAGGACCTTTGTGGACCTAATAGTAATAGCTAGTGATTAAACTGACTGTCCCTGCTGCACACAGCGTCCTGTCCCTCCCTGCACTGACAAAAGACAGGCTGCTGCAATCACCAGCACAGCAGTGCACTCAACCCTATATACTGTACTACACCTATACCATACCAGTCCTTAAAAGGACTTTTGTGGACCTAATAGCTAGTGATTTGTGTCACTAAAGTCTCTCCCTGCTCCACACAGCATCCTGTCCCTACACTGAAATAAGACAGAATGTAAAATGACTGCCAGATCTTGTCTATTTATAAGGTAGGGGGAATGTCCAATTGTCCATGTGCTGAAATGTCTCGATTGGCTGTCCTGTACCCCATGATGGATGTGTCAGCATGGGTCAAAGTTCTTTCACACTGTAAACACATATGTCCGCTGGGCGAACAGCGGCAATAGTGCGCCGATCGAGCGAATCGCGAAAACGCAAAGTCGCCGCGAAATGACCGCCGGGCGAACAGTTCGGCCATCCCTATTAATGTACTTTCCCATGGTTATATTTTAGGTTCGCTGTCAGCATTATACCTTGCTAACCTTTCTTCTACAGTAGGTTTTAAGGCCTCTTTTAGGGTAATGCATACATTTTAATATTTTCAGAACAATAAAAAAATATTTAAACTCTTTTGAGGTGTTAAACTGGTTCCAATTTTACAAAAAAAAAGATTATCATCTCCTACCTAGAATTTTTTTTAATTACCTAGAAATTAAACATTACCCTGACTTGTTGAAAAAATATACTTCTGACGTTACCATAAAACACGATGTGAATCTCTATGAGCTTCTGATCTGCATTCTCCTGAAATGATTCCTTCTTACACTTTCCTTCTTGCCATTCCTTTTTCCTTATACTTACAATGATTACATGCATCCCACTCCTCCGTCCATTAATGATGTCAAGTGAAAACAGGGATTGGGGGTTGCAATAAATAATGAAGTTTGGAACAATCATGGGCATTCACTTCTAAAAGTCCTAGAAATATTTAAATTCTCTAAACAAATTATAGTCTGCTTATAAATTGGTATCTAGTCTTGGCCAGTATCTTTAAAGCCCTACCATCATACCTTCTTCATATTTTATATCAGCAAATCCAACTTGTCCTTAGCTCACCTACACGTAATGACCCACAGGTGCTGTTGCTCAATAAATAAGTAGAGAAATGCATTTCCATTAAATTTAAATTACTTATATATATTTCCACAGCTGCAAATAAAGTTGTAGTGCATTCTTGGAAAACTCTCAGGCCGCGTACACACGCGGGGACTGTTCGCCCAACTTTGTCCGTCAAACAGTTTCGGCAAACAGTCCGCTCAAAATTAGCATGGACGGACATGGCCACACACGACGTACGAACAGTTTGCTGAAACCGTGCGCGATGACGTGAACGACGGGACGAAAAATACGATGTCCTATACACTGCATTAAAACCTTCGGCGTGTAAAGCCTTTCTGAGCATGCGCGGAACTTAGTTTGTCGAACAAGCCTACACACGAGGGAACAGTTTTTCGGAAATTCCGAAAAACCTTGTTCAGCGGACTGTTCGCTGAAACTGTCCGCTGAAAGCCCACACACGAGCGGACTGTTTGCCGAAACACTGTTCAGCGGACAAAGTTGGGCGAACAGTCCCCGCGTGTGTACGCGGCCTCACACTCTTATTCTGACAATTTTTTAATAATATGGCACACACAACGTTCTTTGAAAAACCCAACTGTACGTCAAAATGATACCATGCATACATTTTAAACTCTTTGATTCTATAAGATACTGCTATGTCAAAAGGCCTGGAAGCATGTACTCCCCACACCCCCTTCTTTTCTTCATTCCCCATTATCTTCATTCCTATGTAATATCCCATACATAACATCAGATTCCTCTATACTCCCTTAACCACTTCCCGACCAGCGCACGACGATGTACGTCGACAGAATGGCACGGGCAGGCATATTGGCGTACAGGTACGTCCAATCGAATATTGGACGTACCTGTACGCCAATATGCCTGCTCGTGCCATTCTGTCGACGTACATCGTCGTGCGCTGGTCGGGAAGTGGTTAAACTAAAAAAATAAAAGTGAAATATTCCTTTAAATATCATGCCTGTAAAGTAGCACGTGGTTCCCATGTTTAGAACAGTCCCTGCACAAAATTACATTTCTAAAGGAATAAAAGTAATTTAAAACTGCTTTCTGCTGTAATGTAATGTTGCCCCGCCCCCTCCCCAGTCCATTACAGGGTCCTTTGGGTCTGATATGGATATTAAGGAGAAACCTGCACCCAAATAAAAAAAAAAGGCGTGGGGCTTGTTGTTAAGTTGAAGATATTTGTAATTTGAAACAAGTACATTTTTTAAGTGTAGCTCCATCCCAAAAATCTATTTTTTTAAGCTTTTTGGATAATATAGGGCAGGGTTATCACCCCTGTAACATTTCACCTCACTTTCTGTCCTAGGGGTAGATTTCCTCTCACTTTCTGTTTTCTCCCTCCGTTTCTAAGTAGGAGTCTTTTGTAAAATGTTTGAAAATAGGGGACTGCCTGTATATACCATATGGCCTGCCCTATACACTCTGTGGAAAAATTGGGCCTTAGTGGTACCAGAGCTCTTGGTGAGAGCACTGAAACGGGCCTTGCTGTGAAATATTATATCAAGAATTGTAATTACATGCCCCTGTTAAACAGGGGCAGAAAAATTGGGCCTTAGGCGGTGGTGGTGGTGGCACAACACTGTAAAGCCTCACAGATACTTTTGTTGAGCGCAGGGACAGGCCCTACTGTGAAATATTAGATCAAAAATTGTAATTACAATACAGTGCAGCCGTAGTGCAGTTGCTACTACTTTTCTGGTGGTGTACACAGTACACAATACAGCTTAGTGCGGTGTTGCAAAACAAAATATACATCATGTCCAGAAGGCAAACAAGGAGAGGCAGATGCTCACAGGCCACTAAAAGAGGGCAAGCAGGCTCTGTGTCTACAGCCAACAGTGCTGGTCTTGCACATGGTGCATCCTCTGCCAGTGGCCGTGGGGCACACTTGTCCTTTTTTTCTGCTGCTGGCTGTGTTATTGAGCCAGAACATACAGAAGAGTTGGTTGAGTGGATAACAAAGCCCTCCTCATCCTCCGCATCCTCTTTCACCCAGGCTCAGTAGTTTTCCTTTCTATGCAGCTGCCAAAGTGGCCTATTCCACCAGCTTCTTGTCCACAGTCACTCCTTCCGTAGCCCAACCATCATGCATGGAGGAGTCCCCCAAACTATTCGAACCACAGTGTCTGGTACATGCTGCTGGGGGATGCGCAGCGATTTGAAGGCTCCGATGTTGGTTCCCAGGTTGAAGAAGGGTGTAACGTGAGCCTAGAGAAGGGGGGTGCAGAAGAGGGACAAGAAACTGGCAGTCATGTTCCCCCAGCTGCAGAATAGTTCAAAATTTTCTCCAGTGATGAGGAAGAAGGGGATGATGAGGTCACTGACTCTAATTGGATGTCTGATAGAATAGAGGAGGAGGCACTCCAACGATGCAGGATGTCCTCTAGGGGCCAGCTTAAGGGTAGCTACCCTACTGCATCACACCGCAGAACTCTGCAGGTGCAGGGCGCTGCCGACTCCCTGCTGATTTTGGTGTGGACCTTTTTATACACGTGTGCAGCAGATCGCACCATTGTTTGCAACCTATGTCTGAAGTGGATCAAGCATGGCCACAACAGCAGCAGCTCAGGCACCACATGCCTGACCAGACATATGACGACCTCCCATGCAATCTTTTTTCTGGTATCTTATATTTGAGATTATCTCTCAGATATGTTTTGGGTTAAATGAGAGTTATTTGACCATGAGCAAAAGTTAACACAATAACAACATTTATTGGTGAGTTGTTTAAAGTCTATCTAATACACAACCATCTATCTATAGTCTACACCAAGGAAGAAAATATTAGGTTAAAATAAGAGAATTACACAAAGGAATACAGAGTATATTCCTGAAAACATCTGCAAACATATTTAGTTACAAGTAAAATGCAGACCTTTCTCATAATTACCCTTTGCACCAAGGTTCCATTCTGATGGTTGCTCTCCCATAAGAGTGTGTGTTTCACTTCCATCTAGTCTGTGTATATCATTACATGCTGATGCCTCATTGGTTGACATAGCGTGGCTCTGATTGGTGAGCTTCCCTATTCCTGGTTAAGGACTGGCTACATCTCCAATCCCTATACTTTGCATACGTTAGCCCCCTTTAATGCAAATCATTGTGACTATTCTGAGCAGTACCTTAACTTGAATTTTCCTGGAAAGTTAAGTATTGATTACGGGTTGGCCTCCCTTCATTGCATATCCCAGCATGGAATCCTTTGAAGTGAGAATGTGTAAAACAATGAGGTTTGGATCCCATTGTTTGTATACACAAGCCTAGTTACAACTTGTCTGGTCTAACAGAGATCTCTGTGAAGATACTATGTTCCGCCCTACATAGATAAAAGATAAATTAAATATACCACATTTATCGGCGTATTACACTCACTTTTTCTCCCTTAAAAACAGGGGAAAATTGTGGATGCGTGTTATACGCCAATCCCCGCCGATCCCCCGCTGATTGTGAGTGGAGGAGCGAGTGCCCCACATAACATAACATAATCAAGTGTACTCGGCTAGGCTCGGCTCCTCTCAGCTCTGCTCACAGTCACACACAGTCCCGCCCTATGATGGACATAACACAGGGACTGGGCGTGACTGTGAGCGGAGCCAAGGGGAGCCGAATACACTTGGCTATGTGTATCTCGGTGGCGCTTGGCTCCTCTCAGCTCTGCTCACAGTCCCGCACAGTCCCAGCATTGTACCTGTGTTATGTCCATCATAGGGCGGGACTGGGCAGGACTGAGAGAGGAGCCAAGCCTAGCCGAGTACACTCGGCTTTGTGTATGTCTCTCCTCTCGCAATCAGCGGAGATCAGCACCAAATTTAAATAGCAAGGCTGCAATGACACCAGGCTGCAATAATACAAGGCTGCAATGACACCAGGCTGCAATGATACAAGGCTGCAATGATACAAGGCTGCAAAGACACTGGTCAAGGCTGCAGATGGACACTGATAAGTGCATTGATGGGCATTTAAATGTAAGATTTTTTCCTTAAACTTCCCTCCTAAAAAAAAAATTCCTTAAAATTCCCTCCTAGACTTAAGGTGCGTGTTATATGTCGGCACATGTTACACGAGGATAAATGCGGTATTCATCAAATATAAACAAATTAAATATAAATTAAATATAAATTAAATATTTTCATTAAATATAAATAAATTAAATATAAATTAAATATACAGTATTCCTATTTACAATATCAGTTGGCTACAGCACTTGAAAGACCCAAATCAAAGAAAAAGGCAGACTTCTCCTTGCTCCTCATCTGAGATCTCCAACCCTACTCCAGTCCTCTTGAAAACCTGCAGAGGAATGAAGGTATAGCAATAGGTGTCCCAAGTACTTGCAGCCAATCTGCTAGCAGTACACCACCATCTGATTTTAGCAGGGAAATTTCCCTACCCCAGTTGCTAAACTGTAAAAAGAAATTCGGTCCCAGCCACCCACATACTCACAGTCTGAATGCTAGCTTGAATGCCAGCTTGGCCAAATTGCTAGCACTGCAACTACTGCCTTTTCAGCTGGTAGACTCTGACACCTTTAGTGAATTTGCAGAATATGCTGTATCTCAGTTGCAGTTTCCTAAAATGCTATTTCTTTTCATGGAAGGCCATTTCAGCTCTCTACCGGCATGTAGACGGCAATGTTTTTGCCTTGTTGGACAGGGCGGTCAGCAGTAAGTTGTAAATTACTGCAGACTCATGGTCTAGCAGGCATGGGCAGGGATGTTACCTTTCCTTCACAGCAAACTGGGTAACTCTGCTGGCAGCTGGGGAGGATGCAGGATAGGGTTCAGTGTTGTTGGAGCTTGTTCCGCCACCATGCCTCCAAAATGCTAGCGATGATTCTGCCGCAGCTATCTCTTCCACCCCTCCTCTTCTTCTTCCTCTATGGCCTCTTCTGCAGATTTTTTCTCTGAACCAGCAGTGCTCCGTAAGCGTTCAAGGGGCTACGCAAGCACTCAGGCAAAAAGATGCCATTCGGTGCATGAGTTACATAGTTACATAATAGGTGAGGTTGAAAAAAAGACACAAGTCCATCAAGTCTAACCTATGTGTGTTATTATATGTGAGTATTACATTGTATATATGTTGTGGTTGTTCAGGTACTTATCTAATAGTTTCTTGAAACTATTAATGCCCTCTGCTGAGACAACCACCTGTGGAAGGGAATTCCACATCCTGGCTGCTCTTACAGTAAAGAACCCTCTACGTAGTTTAAGGTTAAACCACTGCTTAGGAAACAGGAGCCACGTTGGGGCAGAGATTCTGTCAGCTGTGCAGGGGAAGGCTCAGAGGTGGTTGTCGCTACGCCAGCTTCAGCCAGGAATGGTTGTATGCAAGAATGACACTAACCTTCTCTCCGCCCTCCGACAGGGACACTTGACCCATGTTCCATGTTTGGCACACATCCTGAATTTGGTGGTGCGGCGGTTCTTGAGCAGGTACCCAGGCTTACAAGATCTCCTGAGGCAGGCCAGAAAAGTCTGTGGTCATTTACAACAGTCATACAATGCCAGGGCTTGGCTGGGTGACATTCAAAAGGAATGCAACCTGCCCACCAACTGCTTCATTTGTGACATATCCACCAGGTGAAATTCAACATTGGCAATGCTGTAGCAGCTGCAGATGCAGCAGAGGGCCATCAATGAGTACTTGTGTGAGTATGGCACCAGGACAGGGTCAGGGGATCTTGACTTCTTTTCACCATGCCAGTGGCTACTGATCAAGGATGCATGCACTGTCCTGTCACCATTTAATGAGGCCACGAGGTGAGCAGTGACAATGCATGCATCAGTGATACTGTCCCTCTTGTCTTCCTGTTGGAGCACACTCTTCATGAAACAATGGACAGGGCACCTAAGGCATAATAGTGTGAGGAGGACTTCCTTACCTCTCAAGGCCCCCTTTATCCAGATATTATTCCTGCAGGCCCGCTAAACACACAGGAAGAAGAGGAGGAGGAGGAGGATTGTTTCAGCATGGACATGGAGGATAACACTCAGCAGCAGTCTTTAAGAGATGGTTTTCAGTTCCCAGAAACCCAAGGAGTTGTACGTAGCTGGGTTGTTACAGATCATGTGATCCTTAGTGACCCAGAGGACTCAGAATTGAATGCCTCTGCAAACTTTTGCAGGCTTTGCAGAATCAGGGAGGCCATGCAGTGTAAGGATCCTAGGATTTGTGGTATCAAAGAGAAGGAATCATTACTGGCTGGCAACCCTTCTTGATCCATGTTACAAAGGTAAGTTTGCAGAGGATGAAACATCTTCAGGAGGCCTTGAAGAAAGGTTTGTGCAATGCATTTCCAGACCCTGTGAGGTTAAAATTTCCTGGTGATGGACAATGTGTTGCTAAGGCTTCTGAGGCCAGGTGACCTGACAAGCGCCCCTGTGTGAAAGGGGTTTACGAGTTTCTTTCTGCATTGTTAGGATTGCTTTAAATTATAACTGTCTGTAACTATTTAACCCATCATAAATATCTCATCATAATCCCTCATAATTTAGGTCTTCAATATATTACAGCTGTTTGGAAAACTAGTTAAAAGATTTTTCTTTGCATTTTGTACCTATTTAGATTTTTTTTCCTTTTACATCTTGAACACGTAAAATTTTGGATAAGTATGTGCATGTTATAACCAATAAATGACAAGTTGGGGCAGGTGGATGACCTACAGAGACAAATAAAGCAATGGATAAAGACATATTTTACCAACTGTTTCTTGAAATGGATTAAAGTGGTTGTAAACCCTTACAAACCACTTTGACCTACAGGTAAGCCTAGATTAAGGCTTACCTGTAGGTCCAAGAAATATCTCCTAAACCTATACGGTTTAGGAGACATTTACAAAAAGACAGGCACCGCCGTCTACGGCCCATGCGCCGTAGACAGTGGCGCACAGGCGCACTGAGCCGGCCGCAGATCACTGCGATATGCCGACCGTGTTGGCTCCCATGCGCATGCATGGAAGTGACGTCATTGCGGCTCTAGCGAAGGACAAGTTGGGGCAGGTGGATGACCTACAGAGACAAATAAAGCAATGGATAAAGACATATTTTACCAACTGTTTCTTGAAATGGATTAAAGTGGTTGTAAACCCTTACAAACCACTTTGACCTACAGGTAAGCCTAGATTAAGGCTTACCTGTAGGTCCAAGAAATATCTCCTAAACCTATACGGTTTAGGAGACATTTACAAAAAGACAGGCACAGGCGCACTGAGCCGGCCGCAGATCACTGCGATATGCCGATCGTGTCGGCTCCCATGCGCATGCGTGGAAGTGACGTAATTGCGGCTCTGGCGAATCACAGCGCCGGAGCAGCGAGACCCAGAAGTCACTCCGGGATACATGGCAGCGGCGAGGATGAAGACGGAGGACCACTTCGGGGGCTTCGTTCTCAGGTAAGTTATTCATAATGAGCTAGTATAAATACTAGCTCATTATGCCTTTGCCTTGCAGATTGCCTTTTTTTTTAATAGCTTTTACTTCCTCTTTAAGTGATCTCGTATCAGTTCTGCTCCATTCTTTCCAGCTAGTAGTAGTGTGTTGATGTTAAGAGATTTTAGAATTATATACGAGTCTTAGAAGATGTTGAAACCTAAACATGGTGAAGGGATTTAATCAAATCTGTTTTAATTATATTTTTTTTACACCAGTTGACTAGATCATCTCAGGAAACAGTCAAATCCTTTGTCTTGTTCAACCAGAAACCTGTACTGAGAGAGATATGTGGGCTGCCATTACTGACCTTTCTGTGAAAAGAATAGTTGCCTAGCTTTAAGGTTTAATTATTCTCTTGTTTGAAGCAAGCAGGTGGCAAATAAACACATGGAGCAAGCTAAAATTAGAACTCCCGGTATGCATAATTTTTTCGAGTTAGCAACAAAAATGTATCAACTCTAGTGGATACGCATGACAGCCAGGCAGTAAGTATTTTTAGACTTACAAATCAACAGCCTCTATGTTTGCTTCATGACAGGGCTCCTTCACTTACAGTAATTACTCCAGGGTTGCCAAACATGAGCTTTGTTTTTCTTATTAGTCCTGTCTGGCTTCATTTGAACAGGGTTTATATCAGAGTGACTCTCTATCCCAGCTGTCATTAGAAGATGTATGTTACAAAATAAGTAATGAGAGTATTTATTTAGACAAAAAGTGTCCCAAGTGGAATCTAAAACAGTATGTGTTCTGCAAAGTCCGCAGTCAATGAGTATTTACAACATTTTTGTTTCTTTTGCGGAATGTAAGTTAACATCTTTGTTTTTCAGCATAAATAAACATAATTACTTTCACAGAGAGTATAGTCACTTTCCTTTTACATCATTTTAAAATTAAATTACTTCAAAATGCATCTGTGCCTTGAATTTGTATTCTATCTTTACACTTTTCTAGCTAATTTTTACAAATTATTGTACATCTGGTGTGCTGAGCTTAGATCTAACCACTACTGGTTTAAACCTCCAAAAAAGTAATTTGTATCTTTTAGCAGGCACGGCATATATTTCTTACGAAATGTATGCTCTTGATAAATGACAAAGTTACCTCCAACCAAAATCGTATGCATACCTGGCAGGTATAAATCCTATGGTATCTTGTGCAGATACTGTGTTATGTAATGGGAAACATTTTAGGTGTATGCACCCACTTCTACCACCAACTGTTGCTTTTCCCAAATTATAAAATAATTGAAAGAAAATGAATGAAGTGGGACAACAGGATTTTATTGGTACCATTATAGGACATTACAGAGAAGGCTTTTAAAAAAAATAAAAATAATACATTTTATTGTATACAAATAGTTTATAATGCAATACAAAAAGTCTTAAAGTTGCATAATATACAAAATGATCCCTCTTAACGGTGGCTACACCCCCAATAGTGGGGTTACTTCTACCTAGGAAGCTACTACAGAGAAGATAAATATGTGTAGGGTGTCTAATTCAACATGTTTAGTGATTTGATCTGATCAAAACCGTTAAATAAAGAATTTTAAAAAAAAGTTCAAAGGGTATTATTTCTTCTCTATATATAATATAAACTCATTAACAATATTCAAAATCCATGAAATTCAAAGGGCAATGGTCTTGATACATTGGTTTAGTTGAAGAGGATGAATGGTCCTAGAGATTAAAAGCTTATGTCTCAAAATTAAAAGCTTATGTCTCAATATCAGCCTGTTAGTGAGTCAGGCCGGCTTCACATATGTGCGGTCCAGCATGGGGTCCAGTGCCTTTCAGTTCATCGGTTCAGGTGCGAGTCAGGTCTAAATTTTTGCCTGAATTTGCACCTGAACTAAACCTAAACATGCACAGGACCCTTTTGGAATGCAGACAACAGCTGCAATGGATATGTGTAAACCGGCTCCACTGAGAGCCAGTCACACTCACATGTCATGTGAATTGGATGCAAGGAAACCCACATCCAATTCGCACATATGCAAACCCAGGCCTTAAACAGCTATTTATTGTCCATAGGATGTATACAACTCCCTATGACTTTGGGATAGTTATGGTTGTACTAGATGTGGATAGGCCCCGGAATTTCATACATCTTATCTAGAGATGTCTCATGTTAGTAAGATATTGGAAAGTTGAATAGTAATGTTTTTTTCTTTAAACACGTGTGGCATGTAATCCTTTTATGTGCATTCTGGGACATCTCTACCAACCCATGCCATTGAATCTCACTTTCATTGCAGCTAGAAGATGCTTACCTAAAAACCTTCCCAAAAAGTTTCTGCAAACTCGTTAGGCAAGTCTAAACCAAAAGGCTTCATGTACATTTGGCCATCATTTACTGCAACTACATGAAAATGCAAAACAATTTTGCAGCGTTTTACATTTTCTGGAGGCCTGTGATGAAAATTTTTCTATCCAGAATGTGATTCTTCCATGTTCAGGAGATGGGGGTTGAGGGAGGTTAAAGCTCACCTAACCACAGCAGCTCCTAAACTCTACAAAAAGCCTATGTGTACATTGTAAGCAGTGCTTTTATGGAGTTGTGTTTAGGAGCTTTGGCAAAAAAAAAAATTGCAAAAAGCTTCTAAACTTAGTTTAGAAGCTGCTTGTGTACATGAAGTCTCACTTAACATTTTATTTCTTAGGCCTCTTCAAGGTTCCAGCAGTACAAACGCATCTCATATTTATTCAAGGAATGTGAAGAAGAGACTTAATTAGTCTTGTTTGCGTGCTACTTAACATTTCAACTTGTATAATAGCTAATTATATAATCACAGGATACAAAAGATGAACCTACGTTTTGTTGCAAAGCTGACTTTCAAATTTTTGATAACTTTGGCTTTTAGGCTACATCAGCTGAATTTGATAGGCAGTGTTTTGTCACCAAGTTTGGATGGCACTTTATGCACATAGTATCGTATTTCATACATTTGGAGTGATTCACCTCATTGTATCAGTTTCAAGAGGCGCCCAGCCTTGTTTTAGAGCAGTTAAAAGCCATTTTTAAGCAAATATTCAGCATTATTGTAACCACTGGCAATCTACGATAAGTGAATAGATAGTCTGACCTTGGTAAAAAGTACAGTATGTTGGGAAATAAAAAGGTTATTACAGTGAGGTCATAGTGCTGGTGTTTCCCTTGAATGCTGAAAGTTTTGTCAGCGTAACTGGATAGTAAGACTCTAAAGTTAGAGTGACTCTGAATGATTTACATTTTATTCAATACTAGATGTGAGTAAACTGGCTTTGAAGGTGATTAAACATGAAGGGAATGCTCTGTTAAGTGTATTTCCTTTACGTAATAAACATGGAGGTTCCTTCTTTCAAATCTTCTTGTAAATAGTGACATCATTGCTTCAAATTCATCCAAAGGCTTAGGTATATTTTTATTGGGGATATTACATCTAACCAGAACTGTTAAAAATAGCTGAAACATGATAAAGTGTAAACTTTTTATTTTATATTTTATAATTTTTTTAGCATTGGCTTGAGTTGCGAAAAATTCAAAACCTCTGTCAGTTTTTTTTGCTATCCCATTGGTGGAGAATTACCTTTACTTTCTGTTCTGCAGATGCAACAACGTGAGGGGAATTTCCTCTTTTCATAATAATTTCATAATTTTCCTCTCTTGTTCTGGTGACAAGTAACAACTGTTTTTTTTGCTTCTCCCATCAATTTTAGTCCCAGAGACAATGGTTAATAGGATGTACCCATGTGAACTGAGTAGCCTCAGCTGATACATAGAGATACAACGCCTCCTACACAAGTTGTACATTTTTATCTGCAGCCACCTCTTCTCTTAATCGGTTCAAAATACACAAATGAAAGGCTATTTCTCAGCAGTAGAAGGTAGGGCATAGGGATCTGACACATTGCACAGCTAAAGCACAGAGCTCAGTGAAACCTGAAACCTGAGTGACACAGCCCCCTCTATACACTGCCATAGGAAATTATACACAGTTGAGCTTTTCAGTCAACTGTCGTGTGCTGGAGGAGAGACAAGACATCACTGGAAAGGCCGTGGAGTGCATAGGGTATTATCAGTGACTCATGCAGCTAGCAGAGGAAAGATGTGAGAAAAACTACACATGGTGCTTTGGACTGAGGCTGGTACAAACTATAGAAGCATATGCTTTGTTCATTTTTGAGAATGGAGGTCTTTAGAGGTCAATATAGGATTAGAGGTCAACCACTGTAAGTCTACAAAATGTAATTTTATTATTTTGGTGTGCATTTTTGTTATTTTGTTTCTCTCTTCCAGTCACTTCTTGACATTTCAGCTAAATTTGGCAAAATAAATATAGGGGTAAAGGAATATAGGTGATGTTGAGAGTAATCAGAAGTCTCTTTACAATTCTGAAAAAGTAACTTCTGTTTTTTTCCCTTGTTTGGTGGTCTGCACATTATAAAAAAAAAGTAGTTCTGCCTATAAAGCAGAGGCATGCTTTCTTCAATAACACATTCTATCAATAATTTTTATGAAATCACATGACACAATGGTTTAAGGCCTCATCATTCATGTTTATCTAGGGCAGCATAATGTCCGAATACAACCCTGGTTACAGCTGTGGCTAATGGCAGATTGTTCTCTTAGTACTTAAGGGTACGTTCAAACACACATTTCAGTGTGAGTTCGGGGCCAATTTGAAAGATATCTGTGCGGGTTCATGCACAGATGTCTATTGAAATCGGCTCCGATGTCGCCAAAAGTAGTGCAGGAACTACTTTTAGAAATTGGTGAGGCGCCACAAAGGCGGCGTTGCACCGATTGGGACAGGGCTGTTGCCGGAAATAGGCTGTAATTTGTCATGCGATTTGTCATACAATTTGACATGTCAAATCGCATGTCAAAATGCGACAATGCAAACGGGGGCTAATGCTCAAAGCTGTATTATGTAGTAGTCCAAAGCAATAACAAACAAAAATGTAACAATTAAATATTTTTGATAATACTGTCACTGTGAGTTAAATGTAGCCAATGGATCATGTGTTGCGTTACTTTCATTCTAGAAATGAAGTCTAAGAGAGGATACAACATTTAGTAGCATTGTTTGACAACTAAGCTTTGCCCATTCTCCACCCAAACCTGTAAGTATCTGGTTCTAGCAGATGCACAACAGCTGGATATTTATGAAATAATGCCTGCCCTGAATATGTTAATCATTCAGGGATTGGCACCTTACATTTATTCGCAGTGTAAATTGTTTTCTTACTTAGAGAGCATACAAAATCTAGGTACCTCCTGAATAAATCAAGGTACTTATTACAGCTTATAATAAAATCATATGCTCTTGTGCTCATTCAAATGAACTGCCCAGGGGGAAGGGAGGTGAACAAAAAAAAAAAACATTGTTTTACAGCCCTGTGACTTCCCACCCAAAATATGGCACTCAGCCACTTAAAGTTGTGTAGATGCTGCTTTGCTTTGCAGCTGTGTCAAAAATTATACCCCCTTTTGCTATTGTGGTTGTTGCATGTTTAAATACAAAATCCACATTTTGCTGTCAAAAAAGTTAGATTTTGGGAGGAGGCAGTATTACCTTCTGAAATCCTGACAGTGGCTGCTTTACCACCTGCTGAAAATCAATCCACTGCAGATTGAATTTCAGAGAAGCAGAAAGGGCTGTGAAGGTGTGAAGGCCCACCAGCCCCGAGCCAGCCCCGCACTTACCCCATTCAGGTCTTGGCTTCCGCAGCTTCCCCTCTGCATCTCCTCCCGAGTCCCCACAGTTGCTTCTCCTCCTGACCAATCAGGACTTAGGACTCACGGCCATTTAGGTCTTAGGACTCCCGGCCGATCTGGTCTCAGGACCTGCTTTCTGGTCGGGAAAAGAAACAGGAAGACATTAGCAAATAATAATTTGCTAATATCACACAACTGGGTGGTCTCGGGGCGCAGTGCTCTGCGCCCCAAACCCAACCCTTTTGAAGTGAATTAGAGCCTCAGGCTATAATCATGTGCTTTGAAAAAAAACATTTGAATCCAGGCATCCAGTGCCTTGCATGTAGATTAGGGGCTGGACAGATGGATTAGGGGGGCAGCACCCCTGCGCCCTGCATGAGCAACGGTAAGCAGCCTGTGTTACATCAGAGGGGGCGGGGTCACCCATACGTCACTGGGGAAGCCTGGGTTTCCCCTTGTGTCAGAGGGGGGTGGGTCAGGTGACGGGTGGCCCCATCCTCTGCATATAACAAACGTCAGGCCGCCGGGATCCCCGCAGTGTCTCCTCCGTGGAGACAGAGGATGAATGGATTCGCTGCGCTGGATCAGATCAGCCATCGCTGGACCCCGGAGAGATGATCATCCGTCACTGGATAGCAAGAGTGGATTACCACCGCTGGAATCTTTTTTTTTATTTTATTTTTTATTTTTAATAAAGGAATTTTTCAAAAGTTTCTTTGTGAAATGGTAGGGGTACGTACCCCCTTACCATTTCAAACAGGGGGGCCAGGATCTGGGGGTCCCCTTGTTAAAGGGGGCTTCCAGATTCTGATAAGCCCCCCGCAGACCCCCACAACCACTGGCCAGGGTTGTGGGGATGAGGCCCTTGTCCCCATCAACATGGGGACATGGTGCTTTGAGGGGTCACAGACCCCCAAAGCATCCTCCCAATGTTGAGGGCATGTGGCCTGGTACGGTTCAGGAGGGGGGACCGTTCTCTCATCCCCCCTCTTTTCCTGCGGCCTGCCAGGTTGCGTGCTCGGATAAAGGGTCTGGTATGGATGTTTAAGAGGAACCCCATGTAAAAAAAAAAATTTTATTTGATGCAGGTTCCCCCTTAATATCCATACCAGACCTGAAGGGCCTGGTAATTGAATTTGGGGGACCCCCACGCTTTTTTTTTTTTTTTTATCAATGACTTTCAATGAGTGTTCTCTGTATTACGGAGCCGACAATTCATAATAGCTGCGAGTGATTTTAAAGGACTTTTTTTCCTGCATAAATGACACTTTGTGCAGGGACAGTTCTAAGCACCAGAAACGTGAGCCCCTTCACAGGCATACTATAGACTCCCCCCAGGTACGAAATTTAAAGGAATATTTCACTTTTATTGTTTCACTTTAATCATTATTAAAATCACTGCTCCTGAAAAAACTGACGTTTTTAAAACTTTTTTTTCCATTGATACATGTCCCCTGGGACAGTAACTTGCATATTAGCCTTTAAAATTAGCACTTTAGATTTTGAACGTTGGAGTCCCATAGACTTTAATAGGGTTCTAAAGTTTACACGAAGTATGCTATATACTAGCTCAGTTGAATCTTCTTTATACATTCGACAGACACCATAAGCCTTCAAAGACAGATTTGTAATTCATGTGGATTTTCGGACGAATGCAATTTTTGAACGAAAAACTAAATAAATAAAAACTAATTTCGGGAGTAACTAAATTAATTAATTTTTCGGACGAAAACGAAATTCCGAAACGAAATATTTTACTCTGCACATGTCTAGTTTTTTATTTGAGCTACCAAGAACCTCATGACCCTTCTCTGAAGCTCCAGAACCCTTCTGTTATCCTGCCGGAGGTATTTGTCTCTACTCATGTGGCAAGTCGTGCATTTAAAGACATCTGTACTAAACAATTATAGATTATGCAATTGCTGGCCCTCTTTAGTTACCGTATTTATCGGCGTATAACACCCCCCGGCGTATAACATGCACACCAAGTTTAGGAGGAAAAAAACTTACATTTAAATGCCCATCAATGCAGCCTTATCATTGTCCATCTGCAGCCTTGCACAGCATCCATCTTGCATGCTTGTCAGTGTGATTTGCAGCCTTGCAGCCTTCTCAGTGTAATTTGCAGCCTTGCATCCTTCTCAGTGTCATTTGCAGCCTTGCCCAGGCTGCAGTTAAACTGCAGTGACATGTCAGTGTCACTGCAGTTTGAAAATGGTGCAGCTGAGATACACAGAGCCGGTCCTGTGTATCTTGCCTCTTCTCGGCTCCTCTCGTAGTCCCGCCCAGTCCCGCCCTATGATGGACATAACACAGGTCTAATGACTGGACTGGGCGTGACTGTGAGCAGAGCCAAGCTCCGCCCATATACATACATAGCCGAGTGTACTCGGCTAGGCTCAGATAGCTCCGCTCACAGTCATGCCCAGTCCCTGTGTTATGTCCATCATAGGGCGGGACTGGCTGTGACTGTGATTAGAACTAGCAGAAGATAGTCAAGTACACTCGGCTATGTATAGATATCAGCGGTGCTCACTCCTCCACTCACAATCGTGGGGGATCGGCGGGTTCGACATGCACCCACAATTTCTACCTGATTTTAAGGGGAAAAAAGTGAGTGTTATACGCCAATAAATTTGGTAGTTGCCTGACTGTCTCTGACATTTGACTTATAACTCATGTACTTAAAAAAAGCAAGCATTATTCCAGGTCAATGAATCAGAAAATACTGGAGTCAAAGTAGTAAGCGTGGCAGCTAGCAACTAGCATTACTAGAAAGAGAAGTTAGTAAAACCATTATTTTAATTGGTGTTAATAAAGGTTTCCTAAATAAACACACTTCTAAATATTATACAGTTACGTTACCCCACCTCTATCCTGTCTAGCTTTGTAAGCAGTTACCTATGAGTGTCTTTTGGGAAAAGCATCCTTGGATGGACATAAAAAGTAAGCAGCACCATAAGATTTAAATGCATTGAGGTGCCCATCACTAACAACACGTAGAATTTACAAGAAATGGGAACATCAGCAGAAGATATGAACTGTGAATACATCTGCTGATGTAGTCTGTCTGTACAATTATAGTAGGACTCTAACTTGATTATTTTATAAAACAATGCAAATAGCAATTATAGTATGCAAAGTGCAGTAATCCATAGTAACCAATCAGTTCTTAGCCTACCCCATCAGATTAGTGAAAGCTGAGTTCTGATTACTTTCCATGCCTAGCTGCATGTTGCACATTGCTATTTTCCTTATAAGTACTTGCATCTGAGAAATAGAAAGACTTATTGCCTGGGCAAAAATACAGCTGAATTTACATCAAAATCTCAATTTATTTGTACAAGGCAAGCTTGGTCTTGATTTCTTCTTCCTCATAGGTTTTCTGATTTGACATGCATCACGTGCATTGTGGTACATTGTTATGCATGGTGTATTGGCCACTACTTTACAGTGCATTGGTGATCCATTCACAATGAATGATGGCCGCAATGTACCACATTATGGTAAATGCATTACCAAGATGAACCTGTCACCAGTGGCGTCACTATGGGAATGCGGAGGGTGTGAACCACTCCCGGGTGACAACCACCAGAGGGGTGACTGACACCATCGAGTAGGAAGTGATATCTGACTGCAATGGTGTCATCCCCACCCATGACAGCTTATGGATTGGCGCAACGGTACTGACCGTATCATTTGCGGGAGTCAGTTTCAGGTGTGCACCATGACTCTGCTCTACCGGCCCAAAAATAGCCTGCCCAGCATCTTTGGTAGGCTAGACAGGAGACAGCCCAATGCAGTAGCCCGTCCAGTGTCTACTTCTCTGTCCTACTCCTGCTGTCACTCCACACATAGTTCTTGAATCTTTGATTTCTATTATTTTCATATGATTTTAATAATAATATGTGCTAGTTGCTTGCGCTACTATTGCCATTATATTCAGTCTTATATGGGGAAAAAAATATTGGGTGATACCATGTTTTACAGCATCAGGTGACACCACTGCCTGTCACATACCTGATAGGATGAACTTGATGTTTGGGTCGAACATAAGTTTAACTTGAAAATTGAGTGTTCGCTCATTCGCAGAACAGTTATGGGGCGTTCACGGGAAATTTGAGTGCTGCAGAACGCCCCATAATACACTGCGAGATCTGCGATGTATGATGATTGGCCAAAGCATGCACCTGGCCTGCATGCTTTGGCCAATCACATTGTGCTCTACTGAGAGAGCTATAATTGGCCAAAGTAAGGGTGCCTTTGGCCAATCATGGCTCAGGTGGACTAGACGTCCCACACTATATAAGGCTGCTTACATAGCAGCCATGTGTAGTGTCGTTGGCGCTTTTATTCAGTTAGTGGCAGTGTATTTATATATATATATATATATATATATATATATATATATATATATATATATATAGAGAGAGAGAGAGATATAGATAGATTCTATCTGTGACAACACAAGAAATGGCACTTTGCTAGTAGTGTACAGCTTGTATAACAGTGTAAATTTGCTGTCCCCCCAAAATAACTCAACACACAGCCATTAATGTCTAAGTCACTACCAACACAAGTGAGTACACCCCTAAGCCCTTGTACGCCCGGTCGGACATTCTGACGGAAGGTGTCCGATCGGACCGTGTTGTCGGATATTCTGACAGTGTGTGGGCTCCATCGGACTGTTTCTGTCAGAGTATCCGATGGACCAAGTTTTCCAGCTGGGCTATAAAATTTTCCGACAACATGATCCAATCGGACTTTGTCCGATCATGTGTAGAGAATTTCCGATCGGACAAAGTGCCACGCATGCTTAGATCAAATTCCTAGACCAAAGCTATTGGCTACTAGCCTGAACGTAGTCCCGTCCTAACGAAATAACATCATCACGTTAAGTATGGCCGGATTTTCTGACAACTTTGTCCGACTGTGTGTATGCAACAGTTTTGGACAAAATCCGTTGGACAAAATCCGATGGACAAAATCAGTCGGATTTGGGTGTCGGAATGTCCGACCGTGTGTACAAGGGCTAAGTGAAAATGTCCAAATTGGGCCCAAAGTGTACATTTTTTATGTCGCCACCATTATTTTCCAGCACTGCCTTAACCCTCTGGGGTATGGAGTTCACCAGAGCTTCACAGGTTGCCACTGGAGTCCTCTTTCACTCCTCCATTAAGACATCATGGAGCTGGTGGATGTTAGAGACCTTGCGCTCCTCCACCTTCCATTTGAGGATGCCCCACAGATGTTCAATAGGGTTTAGTTCTGGCCAGTCCATCACCTTTACGCTCAGCTTCTTTAGCAAGGCAGTGGGCATGTTGGAATACTGCCCTGCGGCCCAGTCTACAAAGGGAGGGGATCATGCTCTGCTACAGTATGTCACAGTACATGTTGGCATTCATGGTTCCCTCAATTAACTGTAGTTCCCCAGTGCCGGAAGCACTCATGTAGCCTCAGGCCATGACACTCCCACCACCATGCTTGACTGTAGGCAAGACACACTTGTCTTTGTACTCTTTACCTGGTTAACGCCACACATATTTGACACCATCTGAACCAAATAAGTTTATCTTATGCTGCGTACACATGATCGGACTATCCGGAGGACTTAGCCCGGCGGACAAACCGACGGACTTTGAAGCGGAGGTCCGCTAGACTTTCCGAACGAGTGGACCTGCCCACACATGACCAGACTTTTCCAGTGGACTAGGGCGGGAGTCCGCCGGACTTTTAAAATGAACGGACTTGCCCACACACAGAGAAAGGTCCGTTCATTTTGAACATGGCTCCAGGTAGCCGGGACTAGTGAAGGAAGTCAATGACGCTGTTTTCGGCGGTGAGATTGACATCTCGCTGGCCCAGTCACCTGGTATGGACTTAAAAGGGAAGCCCTGCACCGAAAAACCAGCGTGGAGGTTCCCCCCAAGGTCCATATCAGACCCTTATCTGAGCACGCAGCCCGGCCGGTCAGGAAAGGGGGTGAGGGCGAGCAGGCACCCCCCTCCTGAGCTGTAATAGGCCGCGTACCCTCAACATGGGGGGTTTTGCACCCCAAAGCACCTTGTCCCCATGTTGATGAGGACAAGGGCCTCTTCCCGACAACCCTGGCCGTTGGTTGTCGGGGTCTGCGGGCAGGGGGCTTATCAGAATCCAGGAGCCCCCTTTAATAAGGGGACCCCAGATACCAGCCCCCCACCCTATGTGAATGGGTATGGGGTACAATGTACCCCTACCCATTCACGTGGTGAAAAAAGTGTAAATAAAACACAAACAAGGTTTTAAAATAATTTATTGCACAGCTCCGGTGGTCCGTCCCGGGGGGTCTTCTCGCCGGACTTTTCGGCTATCTTCTAATAGCTCTTTTACTAGCGGAGGAGCCCGGCTTTCATCTGCTGCTTCGTCGCCGCTGCCACCCGGGGGTCGTCTTCCGACTTCGGGGGTCTTGTCCCCCTCTTCGGTTCTTCTTGCCGGGCCTCCACTTTCTTCTCCCAGCTCTTTTACTAGCGGTGGTCTTCTGCCACCGCCGCCTTCTCTTATTCTTCCTTGAGGTGTTGACCGCTGGCCGCAATGACAAGGACGTGTTGTGCGGCGACTTATATAGGGACAATGGGTGGGGTCACCGTAGACAGCGGCGTGCAGGCGCACTATTGCCGTTGGCAGCATGCCGCTGCTAACGGCGATATGCCGTTAGTGGCGGCTCCCATGTGCATGCGCGGGAGTGACGTCAACGCTGCTCCTGCGCTGTGAGTGGCCGGAGCAGTGATACCCAGAAGAAGATGGACGGTCCGGACTACAGGGGACAGCAGTGACATCGCTGGCTCCTGTGTCAGGTAAGTGACACATAATGGGCTACTATGCGATGCATAGTAGCCCATTATGCTTTACCTTTGCAGGGAGTCAAAGAGGAAGTAAACCCATCAGGGTTTACTTCCTCTTTAACACACCTGCTCCCCATTCACACCTGAGACCTTGTAACACTGGGGAGGGAAAATGGCTAATTGGGTCCAATTTGGACATTTGCACTTAGGGGTGTTGTTGCCAGTGGTTTAGACATTAATGGCTGTGTGTTGAGTTATTTTGAGGGGGACACCAAATTGACACTGTTATTCAAGCTGTACACTCACTACTTTACATTGTAGCAAACTGTCATTTCTTCAGTGTTGTCACATGAAAAGTTAGAAACAAATATTTACAAAAATGTGAGGGGTATACGGGTATACTTTTTTGAGATACCGTGTGTGTGTATATATATATATATATATATATATATATATATATATATATATATATATATATATATATATATGTGTTTATAGTCCAAATTAGGAGAGCAGCTTAGGTTACCTCCATAGATACAGTGGAGTAGTGACAAAGCCAACTAGAGTCAGGAAGCATGTCAGTTGCAGGATTATCATTTGAAAAAAGTAAAAGAAGCTTGAAAAAAGAAAAAAAAAGACAGCCCCTTCACCAAAGTCTGGTAAACTGCAATGCTCTTATGTTATCAAGCTGTAATCCACAAAGCCCCCTGGTGGATGTTCACCAGTTTTAGGCCATACCATCCAACACTATATGGCAAACAGGTCTATGTATGTTTAATATCCCAGGCTGTTACCAGATTTATTGACCCATATACACATAAATAGGTCCAATAAACCTTGCATTCTCCTAACTGTCTTTGTGCCTTCTCTAGTTTTTTTTTTTTTTTCATACATCCATACACATGTTCCCTAAAAAGAAAGACTCATATAGTGTAGTACTCTCAAATCACATAGAAAATATTCTCTCAAAATATGCCCATGTGTATGTGACAACATGCCATTTAAAACTGCATGCCTCTGTGCATTCTCTGTTCCCCCCTTGTGTGTATTCTAAAGCCCCGTACACACGATTGGATTTTCTGATAGGAAATGTTGGATATCAGGCTGTTGGTGGAAAATCCGACCATGTGTATGCTCCATCAGGCAATTGTTGTCGGACTTTTCGTCAACAAATGTTGGCCAGCATGTCTTCAAATTTTCCGCCAACAAATGTGTGTTGTCGGATTTTCCGATCGTGTGTACAAAAGTCCAAAGTACAAACACGCATGCTTGGAAGCAGAAGTGGTCGGTCTTATAAACTAGTGCTCGTAATGGAGAATTAACATTTGTGATGTGGCAAATTATGAAATCCCCAAATGCAGCGCACAATTCTCTTCTTCTTTAATGGGATAATAATGAAGCTGCTTTGCTGGTGATACTGAAAAGAATTGAAAAAACATGTAGTACATGTAGTACGTCACTACGTTCGTAATTGTTGGCCAAAATTTGTGTGACCGTGTGTATGCAAGACAAGTTTGAGCCAACACCCTTCAGACGAAATTCCAAGGTTTTGTAGGTGGAAAGTCCAATCGTGTGTACAAGGCATTACTGAAAACAATCGTACATCAATCCGCAACTGCGTGGTGCTTCAAAGATGCTCCTCTAAATCTTGTCTCTACATTTTCTATATGAAACAAGACAAAACAATAGTGTAATATGCTCACACCAATAATTAATCATATGTAATTGTGCCAATATTCATTAGTGTGCAAATTTGTGGAAAACCAACTTTCCCTTGCTCCCTCACATCGATATGATCCTTCCCCATTGCACAAAACACCTTACTGGATTTGCCACCTAAGACAGAGGGTTAGGGGGATTTGCTAAAAATATCCAGTAGTCCAGACAGATCCCTTCCCATGTGGTAGGTAGGATAAGGACATGTAGGAAGCCAAATAGCACAGAAAACCCCACTAAAAATCATTATTTAGACCAGTATTGCTTACATTGGCAGATAGGTACAAACTTCTAATTTCCAAGATGGCGGAATGGGCACTTTTGGTTGCAGTCTGACGTCACTTCATGACATGTTTTGTCCAATTGATTTTATATATTACAGTTTACAGTCCTTAGATGTGATGGCTGCTTTGGTTTTAGTTTTATTTTTAAGCAAAAAATATTTTAGCAAATACAGAAATTTGCAGGATTACTAACTGAAAAATGACAACGAACACAGCTCTCACACCAAAGGCTTGTAAACTGCAATGTGTTACATTTTCGGATTAAAGTTTATTTATGCCTTAAACATACATTTAAAGTAATATTTGGATGTCCACTTGCAGTGTGTAAAATAGTATTCTCACTGTTTTACAAAAAAGTAATATTAAAGTGGATGCAAAGCCCAATTTTTTTATTTTTTTGTCTGGGGCACAATATAAGAGTAGGGGATTTCAGATCAGCTGTGGCCAGTCTTGCCACAAAGAGTTAATCCAGCTCTGAGCAATCTTCATATCTTTTTTCAGTGAAATAAAATGGAAAAACCGTGAAAACTTTGTCCGTTCTTCCCCCTTGCTGTGATTGACAGGTGATTTACATATCTCGTGCACTAGCCTAACACATGCATTATTTTTTAATTCCCACCCCCACTCCTTCCTTCAGCAGCTCTGAAAGAATTGGCTGTTCCACACCTCAGCATGATTTGGCATGCTGAAGTCATGTGGGGACTTTTCTGGGTTTTTTTTTTTTTTAAATCTTTATTTAAGGAATGCGGTACAAATAATGCAGTTACATAACAAATTGTTCACCAACAGAAAAGAAAAGAAAAACATTTTTTTTTTGGTGCCAAACCAAAGAGACAGTAGATCATCGACGTCCGTAGTGTATACTTAATAAGACCAATATTCACAGGGCTATCAACCCTATGTGGCAACCGGGAGTCGGACATATGCATTTTTCCCTCCCCTTATAACTCTTTGTAATAAATCCAGGCCCTGTTCACCCCCCCCCCCAAAAAAAAAGGAGGTGGGGGGGCGCCGGGCCCGCGTCAAATGGTAGAGTGTGACATGAAAAGGGGGGGGGTAGACCTTTTGCAAATCAAGGCGGTACTGTGCCCCTGTGGTAGGCCACTACTCGTCATCACTTGTGAGCTTGTATTTCAGAAAATGTACCCGACGTGGTACTTAGTCCATTGGATTGGGATCGCGGTGTAATGCCCTAGATTTCCCGCATTCCAAGGGTATTTTTAGCATAAGGAGAAGAAAAAGAGATAGAGTTAAGGAATATAGAGAAAGAAGAGGAAAAAAAAAAAAAAGAAGCAGGGGGTACACAAGAGGGGAAGGGGTGGGAGGGGGAGGGGGACAGACTTCGTTAGGGCCCGCAGCCCCGGCCATGAGCAGACCCTCAGATGTAAGATTTGTATTCGTCAGAGTATCGGAACATATCCCAGTGTGTCCAACGTGCATTGTGTTCTTCCTCACGGTCCCCAAGGGCAGCTGTAAGTTGCTCCATCCGCTGTATGTCGCACACTCTGGTGAACCACAAAGATACCGTAGGTGGCGACTGTTGCTTCCATACACTGGGAATGCAAGCCCGTGCCGCGCTCAGTAGATGCCTCAGCAAGGATTTGCTGTACTGCTTACATGACATTGGGGTTAGGTTTAAGAATATAGCTGCTGGATTATCCTGTAAGGAGATATCTGTGATTTTGTGAATGATCTGCAAGACCTGCCTCCAGAACTGTGCTAGATCTGGACACTCCCAGAAAATGTGGAGTAGTGTGCCATTGTGGGTGTTACACCTCCAACATAGGGGGCTAAGGCCTGGAAATATGGACGCCAGAACTGACGGGGTCCTGTACCAACACGTCAGAATCTTGTAGGTCATCTCCTGATATTTGCTACACAGGGATGATTTGTGCGCAAACAGGAGAATGCGTTTTTTTTGATCCTCCGTGAACGTGGTATGGAGATCCCGTTCCCACTTCCTCAAGTATGGAGGGTCAGCTTGCGACACATGAGCGAGTAAAATATTATAGGAGTAGGAAAGAGACCCCCTTATAGGCCCCTCTCCCGAGCATAAGCCCTCAAGGGGAGTCAATTGTCTGCGAAAGCAGCCGCTGTCTGGGAGTGATCGGAGGAAGTGCGCAAGTTGTGTAATCTTCCATTTCCCCAAAATTGAAGTATTAAGGGCAG